>NC_084976.1:18932921-19200421 GCF_963691925.1 Scomber scombrus | reverse complement strand
CAATTGTAATTGAAAATGCAGTAATACTACTGTAAAATTTTACATTGTCGTCTTTCACTGGCTATGGTGCAGCAACTCTTTACACTAATTTTAGTCTCAGAAATTATGTTTATGTCCAATAAGGTGATAAACGAAGAAATCTTTTTTGTACTGTAGATGTATTTGTGTATGTAATATACAGTATTTTAAGTCTACTGTCTGTTTGGAGATGCTAATGCTTGTTTTTTTTTTGTTTTTTTTGAAGGAAAACCTCAAACAACACAATCAATCAATGTTTCATCATTTATGTATTTTTGTCAATTTATATAAAATAAATTGTCATTTGTACTTTCAGTTTAAAAAAATCTAGATGAATAAAATATGTGTTACTCCACTGGATAAAGGTTGAGTTTGTGGCCTTGAGTATAATGAATTTTGAACTGTGGCCAAACCAATAAATCATCAACTAACATGAGCAAAACAGACATGTGAGCTGAAACGTATTACTATTCACAGAATGTGCAAAATACTAACAAGAACTCAAATCCTCAGCTGTGGGCTACGAAACCTTTCTCACTGCTGCAGGGAGGAAGAGATGGTTGTGAACAAAATGTGCTCAAGGGGAAGGGATGAAAGCAGGAGGGCAGGGGATTCAGGGTAAGAGGGGCGATTAGATAATGAGGCGATGGGAAAACAAGGTAAAGTCTGAGGATATCTTAATCTTCATCCCAGTTTTCTAGGATGAATTCCCTTTGGGCTGATGGCACACACACACACACATACACACACACAGAGGCAAACAAGAACGTAGTATGAATAATTATTGTGTCCTAGATGTGGTGCTAATGTTGCTTCAAACATATTGGCTGCAACTTACAGTAAATTCATGTAACAGTTGCTCTATCTTAAAGACTGTTTGCATAGACAATTATTAATTATTCCAACTTTAAATCCTAACAACAGGACAACAGGGTAAAACAAATCTGTCAGCATCAGAATACAAATTTAAAGTGCAGATAAAATATACACTGTAAATTACTACATTAGAGCTGCAATGATGAATCAGTTTGTTGATGCACAGAAAATTAATCATTACTATACTATACATACTATTTTGACAATCAATAAATTATTTTATCAAGCAAAAATGCCAAATACTCTCTGATTCCAGCTTCTCAGATATGCTTTGAGTCGATTTTATAATTTAAATCTTTTAAAAATGTAACCTTGGGCTCTGGGTAATTGTGAAGGGCATTTTTCACTATTTTCTGGCATATTACAGAGTAAATGATCATTAACTGAGAAAATAATCACTGGATTGATTGAAAATGAAAAGTGTAATTAGTCGCTGCCCTCACCTGCATATTTTTAATTTTAGAATCTAAAAAAACAGTGTAGAATTGTGTCTCTTTAATCACTTGTAAACTTCCAGGATCTTCTCAGTCATCACTGGGGCAACATGTGAGATGGAACAAAAATGGAAAATACAATTGCCCCTTCAGTATGTATAATAGTTTGAGGTTTTACACAGATCACACAGTTTGCATTCACACAGTTCCTGATTTGGGACAAATTTGCATTTAAGATGGTATTTGCATTACTGTGTAAACACTCTGCATTCATTACCTTTACAAACAGTCAAATAAATTGTTACAAACACGTACAATGATAAAAAGCTTGCAAACATGCTAACATATGACACATTTGTGCACACATTTTCTCTCTCTTTCTACATCTTTACCTCTCCCTCTCTCTTTCATCAACACAAACAAGTAGTGCACGGTGTATGCTTCGGGTCAGTTAGCTCATTTGTCCCTGGTTGTGGACCAGTGTGGCTCATGTGAAGATGGAGGAAGCAAGAGACTGGCTGTGTAGATGGAGAGAGAAAAAAGCATGAGATGAAAGGATGCTTGGGTGTTTTTTTTTCAACTTCAGAGATCAAGCCGATGAGTTGTAGAACCTTGCGGCGCTGCACACATGATGAAAAAGAAAGCTGCACTCGCTCTCCACATGTACTGTATATGTGGATAGATGGATAGATGGATAGATACATACATACATACATACATAAATACATACATACATACATACATACATACATACATACATACATACATACATACATACATACATACATACATACATACATACATACATACATACATACATACATACATACATACATACATACATAGACAGAAAATACATGTATCATGTGTAAGAAAGCGCTGGTAAAGTGAAAGGCAAACAGAGAAATTAACAATAAAATACAGTATAAAGGAAGATCCACTGGGAGGACTGCAGGATTTGAAAGAAAAGATAACCAAGGATGGAGCAGAGCAGGGCATAAATAAAATGACAGAGCCAGTCAGAGGAAACAGAACTGAAAGAAAATCAAAACAGAAAGATGAAAAAAAACCTGTTACTGGCAGAATAGCGAAAAAAAATGGAGGGTGAGAGGTGCAGGAGCATCAGGGCACTGCACTGCATAGCAAGAGACAACGCTAGTGTTGTAGAGAGAGAGAGAGAGAGAGAGAGAGAGAGAGAGAGAGAGAGAGAGAGAGAGAGAGAGAGAGAGAGAGAGAGAGAGAGAGAGAGAGAGCGAGCGAGCGAGAGAGCGAGAGAGCGACAGACGAAGAGAGACAAAGATAGAAAGAGAGTGAGAGAAAGTGTTAAGCCCTGCACCACAGACATGCGTTACAAATCCCCGGGGAGCTGGTGGCAGATCAGTACAGGATCAATCTGCTGCACCTCAGCAGGGTCGCAGCACACTCCTACCATTCCCACACAACACTCATGAATGTGTGTGTGTGTGTGTGTCACTGTGCTGTATGTGTGTGCACGCCTGTATGTGACCATGAAGTTGAAACACAAGTGACTGGGGACCGGGAGGTGCTGTAGCAAGGAGGAGGAGGAGGAGGAGGAGGGGATGGAGGAAATGGAGAGCAGGTGGTAGGAGGCAGGAGTTAAACAGAGTGTAGGGTGCAGATGTTCATCAACAGACTGATCCAAACCATATATATTAAAAGCATAGTTGAGCAGCATACACTAGAGATAATGTATATTTAATCCAATAAAACTCTATTCCTTCATGTGAAACCCATTAAAGCCCTAAAAAGCAAACTGCATCACTGCTGGCATCTAACTGTACCCAGCTCCGAGATAAATGATGGAAGCGACTGATTGAAATCCCACGTGGGAGATTAAGGATCAGTTTATCCCCCTCCACTCTCCACTCATGGCCATTAGAGAGAAAAGCATAACACTGACCTCAGATCAGTGTTTGGGGATACCATGATCCAACTGCCTGTAACTCAATCTTATTAGAGCGTTAAGTCATTACTGCATGTACACACAGAGGCCTCACAATGCAATTAGCCATTAGCCCATCACACTGTCAAAGCATGGCTAATTAGCAGATTGCACACGCACAGGGAGCAGAACAAAACATATTTAATATCCCCATCAACACTCTTGCAGAATATCATGTGTCAGGTGCTGTTTAGATGTTTTTTTCATGCTTGGTTGAGTGCGATTTCAAAGAACCAAGTTTGTGTTTGTGAATACATTTAAAGCCAGCATCGAGAACAAGATAAGAGATTTTTCACAAAAAGACAATGAAAGTTGAAGTCAGTTTCATCTTTCTGTGTTTGCCACTCTACTAGACTCTATCTCTTCCTGATATAATGAATTCTGTCCATGAAGGGGTAAAAAAATAAATAACACAAAACAAAAAAACACTAAGGGTTATCAATGCAAATATCATCCTATAGAGGTCTGTGGATGACTTCCCAGTAAGCTGCATCAGGATCAGGTCTGTTTAAGATTCAGTTTTGTTAAACAAAAGCACATGTGTTTGTTGTAGTAGAAATGGAGCTGCTCAGGTGGCTTTGACATGGCCGCTGTTGGTTGGAGAGTTGAGAGTTGAGGCAGAGTGTTAGGTGTGTTGCTCTCTTTGAGGGTGAAAGAAGTGGATTATGTTAGGTCAGCTCTGACCAGATCAAAGCAAAAGTCTGACAAGAACCGAAAACCTCTGAGAAATATGTGAAAGCAAGCATGCGCATGCATACAGACACACACACATGTATGCATGCATGCACACACACGCACACGCACACACACACACACACACACACACACACACACACACACACACACACACACACACACACACACACACACACACACACTCTTTGGCAGAGGACTGCCTGTCAAAATGCCAAAAAACTACTCTTTGAGCTCTCCATACATTTACTTTGAAGGAGTCCTGACTGGGTAATAGCTTGTATGGAAAATACTGTCATAAGTAGGAATACACACGCACGCATGCACACACGCACACACGCACAAACACGCACGAACGCGCGCGCACACGCACACGCACACGCACACACACACACACACACACACACACACACACACACACACTGCACAAACCCAATCTCAAAGCACCTTATTTATAATAATATATGAGCATTCACGACAAAGGAATTGGAAGGAAACACAGCACCACTGACATTAATTAAAGAGAATCATATTTTATGAAGCAATTCTCAGGAAGTAAGTGCAGCACTGACCCTCCAGCCCCACCCCAGACAGACAATGTCAAATAAACTAACACATTTAAATTAGGGCATAGACCAGACCAGTCTGGGCTAGGAGCAACATCACCCTACTAGCAACCCGCCTTAGCAACCCGTAAGTAGGCCTGTAGTGTTGGAGAGGTTACTAGAGCAGAACTGGGCCTTGTACAATGCTGGAAACATACACACTGGTTTCTGTGGGTATATGTGCCCTGTCACTGTGGTAGGATAAGGTTCTCATGGTGCAACATGCAGACCCTGGACCTGGTGAGTACAACGCATGGCACTCCTGTATTTCCTTGATATAATTCATGGCCGATTTAGCCAATGAGGACCCTGTTTAAATTCTGGAGCACCACTCGTATTGCTTCCCAGGTCACGGGCCAATAGAGAGAGAGGGGGATGAGCTTGAGGCTGCACCAGAATCTCTTTCAAACTCAGGCACTAAACAAGCCTGGAGCACACTGCACTAGGCTGGACTGGACTGTTCAATGCATACAATTTGACCAAACAGTAAATCTGATAAATCAAAGCAGATTAGGACAACAAAGTAAATCAAAAGAGGAGCAAGTTGGCAAAGAAAAACAAATTGAACCTGACGACTTCGAACAGAAACTGATGGATCAGAACAGGCAGGACAGTGCAAAGCTATAAAGCAAACATAAGAGACAGACAGCTCAAAACAAGCAGAACATTGCGAATATATTTAACTTCCTCAGGTAACCAAATCTCTTAACCAATTTTTTCACAAAAGACTCTCAAAAGAGCTACAGTGTGTGTGGTGTGTGTTGGATGAGGTCACACATGTGCCTGTGTGGGATGATCAGACTACGCGATGCTTTAGATTGCAGCTTAGTGAGGGCTAGAGGAAGATGAGGATCATTGGCTGAGTGATGTACGCATTGTGTGTTAAATATGCATGCACAGCAAAGTGTGTGTGTGTGTGTGTGTGTTTCAAAAATAGCAGGAAAGGAAAAAAACAGAGGAAGAGTGGAGGAGAGCACTACAGAATCAAGCTGCAGTGGGCTTTTACACATGATTACTGCACATGCAACACACATACATGGCATGTGCTCTCTCAACAGAAAACACACTACTGTCCTGACTGATTTCAGGCTGTTGGTGATATGAAGCTTTTGGGATGACATGCAGGGACGCAGGACGACATGCACAAACTGAAGTTTTAAAGATAAGGGGATTAACATGTTAGTAACACTTTATCATAGCCACTTCAAGCCACATCAGTCCAGTCTAGATCAGCATAGACAGCAGACACGTCACCACCATGCTGCCCCTCAGCACTCTTCCAAAGTGAGCTTTTAAATATTTCACCTCCCATTGATTAAGGTCAGGACTAAGCAGAGGGGAGCATAGCAGATCTTTGACCAGTGCTTTGGGGAAAGTGAAGGACATTATGCTATATTACCCAGCAGGCACCAGGTGGTGGCGGTGCAGAGGACACCATGGCAACGCCATGAAAATGCCATGGCAACACCATAGCAACTGTGGCCTCATTTGCTCGCTGGTGGTGTGGTACAGCCCAGACTTGCTACAGTGGCGTGGTCGTCAGATACACACTTCAGTCACATCATTAATAGTAACATTGTTCATTAATTATTTCATCAATCAATTAATTGATCATCATCATCAACAATCAGTCAAAAGGAGCAAGAACACAGTATCTACTGGTCTCTGTTTTTTGCTAAGTGAGAGACAGACAGAGGAATGAGCTGATTTAAAAAAAAGAAAGTGATCAAAGGAAAGAAGCAAAGGTCAATGGATGGGTTAATTAACAAACTTTAAAAAGAAAGGAGGTGGAGAATGTTTGTAGCTTGTTAATGATAACCAGGAGAAAGAACTGCAGAAGAGAGCAGGACAATGCAAAAGAGACAGCAGACTGTGTGATAGAAACATCCTGATGTGTAAAAGCAGCGAGTGTCAAAAAGTAATGTTAGGTAGTATAAGAGGAGTGACAGACTGATAGCTATAGTAGATACAGATGAATAGAGAGTTTAGACTTTTACTTGTCTTTTTTGTCACAGGCACTAATGTCTTCACAGTCATATAGGAGGAATCGAAATTCAAAAATGATTTCAATGTCTAGAATTGCTACAAAGCTAAAACATTTAAAACTATTTCATCTAACACTTCCTCCAAATATACCAATCTTAACTAATATATATATATATACCTGTATGTATATATATGTATATATTTATTTGTACATATATATTTCTTTATAGATAAATGATAGAATTCAAATGATAATTGAATACAATAAAATATCTCAGTTAAATCACAGTATAACATGGTACATTCTCAAAAACATAGTATATTTTAATATATTATTTTTTCTCAGCATAAAAGAAAATAAATGAAACAAAATAAGCAAGAGGGTTTTTAAGAGTCACTTCTGTTCATGCAGTCACAGACTTAAGTATTAGCGCCTCAATAGAAATCAATAATGCTCAATGACATACCAGGTATAAACACTGCTGATTTGTTGAAAAGGACTGTGTTCTACTACACAGGAAGCAATCAAACTGTTGCCGTGGTTTCCACTGTTGGGGTGGAGAGTAGAGCGAGCGGACTACCTCATGGAAAAGGTGGCTGCCCTGGGTCCTAAGCATTTGCTACAATTGAACTACACAACCCTCCCACCACTAATCTTTGAGATTTCATTCAGTTAAACATGCAATGATTCTGGGGCTTTCCAAATGATGAGGAAATGACAAAAGCATTTCTCTAAAACAACAAAACGATTGTTTTAAAAATTGCCCCACGCATACCTAGAAAAAAGCAATCCATGTGCAGATAAAAGGTACAGTCTGCCCTCACTGAAAGGCAAAGGAGTCAAAAGGGGAATTGAGAAGGTCGACTAACCCTTCGATCTGTGACGACATGCACAAACACAACGCACAGTCCCTCACATAGCAGGTCAAACCCCCCCCTCCCCTCCTTCTAGCCATTATCGACAGCATCCCAAAAGCTACAAAGTCTAAAAGTAGATGTTCTTTTGCTACATCATGTCAAAGCTACATTCAACTACAATAGAAGGAGCGCTGGGCTGTGGCTGGTCTTAGTGTGAGAGATGAGGTGGAAATGCTGACCTTATGAAGATGGAGTACATGTTGGCAATGTTGGTAACATTGGCACAGTTTACACTGTAGATGGCTTTTGGCACAGCTCACAGAAGATGCACTGCTACAGTTCATTACTCTCTCATGAACAAATAGCATTTTGTATTCATATTTGTCAGCCAGAGCCAGGTGTTGTGGACTCTATCTAATAAATCAAAATCACATCAGACCAAATTAGGTTAAACCAATCCAACATGTAAGAAAATCACTGAAGATGTGTAACATCTGACTCCGGCTGAAACAAATGTTCTCATTTTAAAACAGACATACATAAATAAATAAATAATTAAATACATAAAACATTAAAAAATAAAAATTACGATGCAAACAGTTGTGCCCTTGCATCCCTGTCACATTGAAGGTGGGAATATTGCTCAAAGTCAAACAGTCGTCTGATAATCTTGATAACAAGAGTTATTACTGACTGTATTCAGTGTAGTCTCAGCTATTGTGCACCTCAAATTGGAACTCAAAACATTCACAGTAATTTGTTGTCTTATTTGCTGAAAGGAAATAGTCAAAGATTATTTCCTCAGCACAAGTGTCTGTGGTATTTTGCTATTTGAACCTTGGTTACAGTGACTTTTATTGTCCATGAGTTAACATCAGGTGATTTATTTGATTTTTTTTGATTTTTTACTATACAATATGTGACCTGTAGATTGTGCAGTTACAACTGTGGCACACATGTCTGAAAAATACAATGAGGAATTGTGCTTCATGTAATCCATCATCTACAAACTTCGCCAAAGTACAGTATAGTAGTGAAATACAATAATATCCTCAGAGTTTTTACAAAGCGCTGCACTTGATTCGATTTCCTTTACTTTCTCTGAATCCTCTGAATATATCCTGACTAGCCACTTTCATAAAAGCAATAAAGTTCATAGCTGCACACTCCTTGCTCTGTATTATGCAGCTACAATTATAAAATCCACCAGAAGTCTCTTGCACAATTGCCTCCAAAGCTTATTTGAATATTATACAGCCATCTAGTGCCAATTACAGATATTGCACCAATCATCCCCTTAATCCACTTATATGATGATGAATTATGCGTTGTTCACATGTGGGGAAAAAAAGATGGGTCTTTCTCTATGAAAACAAATTACTCAAAAACTAATCTTGCTTAAAAGCTCCTGTGTGGAAATTTGGCACTGCTATTGAATAATTCCCACTTCCAACACTAGCCACAACCAGCCGCCTCTTTATTAAAACACTAACACAGTGAGAGAAATATACTGATAGAATAAAAAAGAGGGGTGGGGAGAAAAGTCTGAGTAAGAAAGTAAAGAAAAGACAGACAGAAAAAGAAAATCTGCTACATGTCTTTTTTGTTCTTATTGTTATTTCTCTTTTAAAGTTCAGTTTTTTTGTTCAAATACTTTGATAATGTGTGTTCCAGTCCTGGTTGGACCAGAGGTGACATGACAAGCTCCGACAGGGAGGAAAAGAAGTGGTTCCTGTTCAATCTGATTCGTTAAAAGGGTTTTCTAGTAAAACATGACATCTCGTATATGGTCCTGGGGTAGAGCTAGATGGGTCTGATGGTGTCATGAGGTCAAAGGGCAAATAAATAGCACTGTCCTCACTGCCCAGTGAAAGGTGATCAGGCAGACAGAGTGCATGAGAGAGGTGACTGCATTGCTTTTCATAACAACTGATTTACAAAAGGGAAGAAGAGGGGGCAGTCTCTCCAACACCGAGAAGCAGTCCACCCATCAAGTTCAAAAGCCAACAGCCAGAGAGGACAGGGAGCCAGAGTCTGTGGACCAAACACTAGCATCTTTCGGGAGAGGGTGGGTCACTCTAAACCCCACCGAGGTGTGTTCTCAAAGCCAGAGGGAGGGAGACGTTTTGAGCATATATCTGTGTGTGTGCGCTCGTGCATGTGTGTGTGTGTACAAATATGACATCATTACTCACAGGTTGGAGACTATTCTTATCCATAATTGTGACTCGGGGAGGGGAGGAGAACCGAAGATGACATCACAAAGCTCAATTCTGAGCGGAGGAGAAGGTCTGGGGCTGCTGTCCCCGGTGATGCAGCCTCACCTTCACTCTCGTTGTCATGAGAACCATCCAAACGGATGTAGCTCACACTGGTGTGGCATCTCACTGTCGCCCGCACCAGAACGCGTACAAGGGAGCGGGTGGCCGTAGTGTTAGTGTTGCTCTCACACACAGTAGTGGTAGCAACAGAACTACTGTCCATATTAGTTCCCGCAGTGATGGTTGCTAATTGATTACCTAAGGTCACCAAGGCAGCCATATCTCTGGGGTCACCCCTGGCTCCAGCTGCCGTGGCAGCACGGTTCTCGATAGCAGTGGTGCTCGTTTCTACGTCTCCCTCTCTCCTCTCCCCCTGTCATACCTCACTCTCCAGGCTGGAGAAGTGGGCAGACCCTCGGCGTGAGCACAGACTCTTGGCTTTAAGTGGCAGGTGAGGGGAATAGAACCTCCGTGGCTGTGGCACAGAGCGCAGTCTCTGATACTGGAGTTTGGCACTGGCTGAAGCCTGAGCCTGGCCCTGGCCAGCCATCCCTACCCCTGCTGGTGGTGAGACGGAGGATGAGGAGGGTGGAGGCAAGATGGGCATTGGGAGGGAGGTGGGAGACATGGACGGCTGCTGGGGTGGCGACGGTGAGGGCAGAGGCGGATGGTCTGTGGGCTGTGTGCTGAGGCTGAGGTTAGATTGGCTGCCTGATTTGGGCTGACTGGGATCTGGTTTGGGAGGCAGAGGCTTGGGACGAGAGCCCCCGCTGAAGCTGTGGCAGTGGGGGAGAAGCTCTTCCTGGCTATGTGAAAGCGCAGTGGCTCCTCTCTTGGAGTGGGAGGTGTGCGAGCGGCTGTGGGGGTGTGGGTAAGGATGGGGTTGGGGGTAGAGGCTACAGGAACACATGGTGGCCCGTCCTGCCTCCTCCCCTCTGTCCCTAGCCCTCCCCTTGCTCTTCCCTCCTTCATTCTTCCACTTTTTCTCTCCTTTCACAGGGATTTTGTCCATAGACCAGTATCTTCTAGGTGGAGGGAAGGATGTCGGAGGTGGAGGCCAATGTGAGCCCAGCCCCCCACTCCCTCCCGCTGATCCCCAACCTACACCTGGCCCTGACCCCCAGAAATCAGTACCAATCCAGCCCTCTGCCCTTGTTCCTAGTAAGGAATCATCACGACTGTTGATACTGCCCCCTTTCTCTCTGGAGGGGTACGTACCAAAGAACCAGCCTCCTCCACCTATGCCCCCTATTCCAGTGCTGCTCCCCCCTACACCTCCCTCCCAGTACCTTTCAAAGCGACCGAACTCACCTGACGAGCCCTCATCTGAGTAACTGTCCTCTGCCCTTGCTCTGTCCCTCTCTGATTCAGACACCGCCCCCCTACCTGCCCTCCTTCCCCTCTCCTCCACCCTCTCCCTCACTCTTTCCCTGTCATCCTCGTCCTCATCATCATCATCCTCATCATCCTCAGAGTCCCACTCATGGAACGACGGCCCTTCTCTTGTCTGTGCTTTCTCTTTTTCGTAATGCATTAACAAAGGACGCCGCTCTCCGACTCTACCACTGTCATCCCTGTCCAACCCTCCACTCCTTCGCCGCTTGTAGGAAGGAAGGAGCGGGTGGAGGGACGTGGGAGGAGTATTAGAGTCATCCCCTCTACCATTCACCCAAAATTTAACTGATGCGGGCAGTTTGTTGAGGTTGGGGTAGCGCTTACTGGGGGTACGATGTCTGGAATGTGAGCGTGAAGATTTGGGACGCCTTTCCCTGCTTCTGCTGCTGTCCTCCTCCTCCCTGTCATTTCCCTCATCTCCTCCCTCTCTTCTGACTCTCTCCCTCTCTCCTTCCCACGAATCTCGTCCCTTCTCTCCAAATGTGCCCCGATACTGGGTAGAAAAGGAAGAGTAGTCTTGCATCCCTTCTTCCCTGTCTCCCTCTGCCTCTCCTTCCCTCTCTTGCTCTACATCTCCCTCCTCTGGCTCAGAGCGTTTTCCCCCAATTGATTTCTTCCTTTTCTTTGTCTTCAGCGCCTTCTTCTTCTTCTTTTTCACCTTTCGCCTCTTCCTTTCTCTCTCACGCTCTCTTTCCCTTTCTTCCCTCTTTTTCCTCTTTTTGTTCTTTTTCTTTTTCTTCTTCTCTTTCTCCTTCTCTTTTCTCCTCTTCTTTTCCCTTTTTTGCCTCTCAGCATCGCCACCCACTCCACTCCTTTCTCTCTCACTCCAGCTTGCCCACCACTCTTGAAGTTGAGACAGTTGGCTGCCCCCTCTCTCCCGTTCCCTTTCTCTGTCACCCCAGGATGTGCGTGGTTTCCTGGGGGGTATAGGTGGTGGCAGACGCCCGTGGCTGAGGGAACGAGGCCTGATGATTGAGCGTTCCCTCTCTCTCCCCCTCCCAAGGAGGAGGCTTGACTCTTCTGTCAGCTCCTCATCATCATCATCATCCTCTCCATCTATTCCTCCAGTCCTGTCTCGTGTGCTCCTGGAGGAGCTGTAAGAGTAAGTGGGAGAGGTGGAGCGAGAAGATGATGCAGACGAGGATGTGGTTGTGGATGAGGTGGTCGACGACGAGGACGAGGAAGTATAGTGCAAGGATGCGGAGGGAGAAGGGGGGGTATAGGAGGGGCTGAGGGGAACTGGCACAGGAAGTGAGAGTGGGGGAGAAAGGGGGCGTGCCCTCCTCCCTCCTCCCTCTCTCACTCCATCTCGTGCTCCTCCCCTCCGCCCCAGGGGCAGAATGTTCTCGTACAGTGGCCCTCCAGGCTCTTTGGGCTTCTTGGGCCTACGCTTTCTCCAGAAGGATGAGGGGAGAGGGGGAGAGGGGTGTGGCAGTGGGGGTGTAGGAGGCAGAGGGGCCTGACTCTTAGGAGGCAGTCTGGGAGTTCCCAGAGGTTTAACGGCCCCTTTCCCCTGACCTCCACTGCCACCTCCCACCACCCTCTTCCCCACCCCGTGGTCCATGCCCTTCTCTGAGTAGAAGGCCACACTGGCTGGAGGGGGTTGGGGGTGGCCCCTGGGCATAGTCTTGGGGGTCTGGGACCCTGCCTGCTGCTCCATGCAGGGCCCCAGTCCCTCAGGGTCAATGGGACCATAGTATCTCTTATAGCCATCGAGTCCCCCACCCCCTCCAGCAGTTGAAGCCCAGTTTGGTGGGACTTTCTGAGCAAAGGGTCCCATGTCAGTGATGGCCCCTCTTACAGCCATAGGGTTGGTGGCTGTTGCAGATTTGGGTAGCCTCCAGCGATCCACCACAGCCAGTCTGCGGTCTGGCCGGGGCAGGAAAGTGGAGCAAGGGAGGGGTGCACCAGCAATGGGGGTGTTGGAGGGACCCAGTGCTGTACCAGAATGCACCACGGTGGGAGGAGAGCCCGGTAGAGGTGTTTTGTAGACGGGTGGTGGTTGCTGTTGTTGTGGTTGTTGCTGCTGTTGCGCCATGGCAATGACTGGGTTTGTCATAGACGTTGAGACAACATGTGGCTGAGAAGGGACTGTAACCATCGCAGTGTGGTGATGAGTGGGCAAAGTTTTAACTCCACCTGGCGCTGTTTCATCCTCAAAGCTACAGCAGCTATACATGCCCTGAGAAAAAACAAAGAGTATTATTTAGAGTAGCATGAAAGGAAGTAGAATTAAATTAGAAAGTAATAGTTCAGGTATAGATTGGCAACTAATTTAAAAATGTGGGTGTGTAGAGATGCAACAGATATGATGCCACACAGGAACACAAGACATTGTGTTAATGTAAGTACATGAGAAATAACAAGAGGGAGAGAGAGAGAAGAGTGGAGGAAAGTGGAAATCATAAAGCCATAATCTAAAAAATTCCAGGTTTCAAAGGAAATGCAAGATTGCTGTTTTTCAGATAAACACCCATTCCTATTTATAGTAAAGTTGTGCATTGTTTGGTTAATGCAATCGCACACATAAATGCATAAATTACAAGCACAGTGGTGGAATTGGATAAATTATTCTTGGCAAACCCACAATAATCACATGCATATAGTGTGGGCTGGTTCTGTCAAGGTCACTGTCAAAGGAACAGGATATCCAGGGTGTAAGCAGAATTGAATTTCAATTAATCTCCAGAATTGACTGAATGGAATTGAATTGACCCCAGACCTCACGCTTTCCAACACTTACACTCAGTAACAGATAAAGGCACACACAGGCAGGAACACACATGCTTACACATGTATGTTCATATGGTTACATACACAGCATTTTGGTTCCATCATAGACATTGTCCTGAATTAGTGTAGCATGGTTTTAATGCAATTAAATTTAGGGAAACTCATTCATTGGTTACCCCAAGAGTTTTTGCTTGTGTGTTTAACAGAGTGAAAGATAAAGTATTAGCAGTGGGAATGTGGATTTAAAATGTAGACAAAAACCCTTTTAAGGGTATCTGCAAAACAAAAGTATGACACATAGTGTGCTTACATAGAAAAACACTAGACACACACAGATAAAAGCTCTTACCCTGCTGATTGCCAGGAGAAAGTCCAATTTGCCAGAGCTGGTGGCCATGCAGTGTCGCAGCTTCCAGTAGACCAAGTGTTCCCAGGCAAACACCAGCAGACTGAGGCCCATGGCCACCAGCAGCATGTAGAAGACCCCAGCCATGTTGTCAATGTCTAGTTTACTGCTCATCACCTCAATTTTGTCATTATGGCAGATACCTGACAGCCAGAGGCGCTCCAGCATCTCAATCTCATCTGGAAAAAGGGGAGAGGTAGGGGGAGGGGTGGGAAAAGGATCAGGAAGAGAAGTGGGAAAAGGGAAATGGATGAGGTTAAAAGGGTGTGGTGTACAAGGAGAGAAGGGCAAAGAAAATGGGGGGACATAGGGAGTGGAGAAGAGGATTGAAATGTGCAATAAAAAAAGAAAGTAGAGAAAGGTAGGACAAGACATCAAGAGGTTAAGAGATGAGAAGGGATTATGTTAGATTGACGAAAAGTTAAAGCTGGGAGCCTTGAGGTTATTTCAAGGTTATGGATAGATAGATTGATAGATAGACCGATATATAGATAGTGACAGAGGACGCACAGAGAGACAGAAAAGCTAATAATAAGCACTAAAGTACAGGTCTACAGTAATGCTTGCTGTTTGCCCATTATCCAAGGTGACTTGTCAAGGTCAGAGGTCAATAATACAAAAAGCAGCACTGTGTCTAAAGTAACAAAGAGGAAGGAGACTGAGAAAGAGAGAGAGAGAGAGTTCAAAACAATCAAGTAGCTCTGAGAAGTAAAATGGCACCGACAACCTAATCTCAACATTGTAACCAAGAGTAAATGAGGAGAGGAGGGGAAAGGGAGACCAGGAGCCCCAGCCAGATGGTTGGATAGGCTGAAAAAGCATGGAATAAAGGGAGGGGCGTAATAAGAGAGTTGGGAAGAATGTTTTATAAAGGGAGAGAGAGCTCAGCATTCATTCTCTGTCCACATATACGTCAGGGGAAATGAGACCGACAGAAAGAGTTGGAGGGGGTTGGAACAAGGGAAGCAGAGATGGAGGAAGAGAGGCTGAGATTGTGTTGTTATGACAAACAGTGGGAATACTCCTCAGCTTTAAAAGGATGAGAGGAGAGAAAAAGAAGGAGGTATGTGAAGAGAGCGAGAGAGAGAAAGAACTAATAGAAAGGGACAGGAGACAGAGGCAGTGGAAGAAGATCATAATCATTTAATTGTGCTGGAGGGATGGTCAGAATCTCCATCAAGGTGGTAAAGCTCAGAGGGATTCAAGATTTCCATCAGTTAACCTACCAGGAACCAGGCAAGACCGCTTTACCCACGAATCTGCCTTTTCATTTATGATTTCACTGACCTAACGGATCTGAGCTGCCCTGCTAAACCTCTGACAGGCTGCGGGGGTTACTGGTGTAACCATAGTGATGGACAACCAGAAGATTCAGCGTATGATTCATGATGGAATTAAAGAGGCGTATTCTCAAAAAGACCTCGTAATGACAGTTTTCTGTTGCACTAATAGCAATGGCCGCATGAGCACAACTGCAATAACCAGGTCTAAGGTTTAAAACCAGACAAGTCACACGTCCACGTTCGACACTGCACTGCTCTGCAAAAACTCAAGCTCTAGCCTTTCATTTTTGCCATCATTAGTTGTGCTTGCGTAGCTTAAATGAAGCAGACTCAGTCATCTGTGTGATCTGGCTAATGTGTCTCCTGTAGAACATCATTAGCCCATCAGCCGTGGCCTCCAGCTACAGCAACAGCTGGACACAGTGCTACTGCAGCCCACTGGCAGACTCAGGTAACAACTCCCTGTCTCAGCTTCACTCACACATTCCCAAAAAAAAAGACGAGGTTTGCTTTTAAGTATGGACTATTGGAGAGGATTTTTCTGTGTCAATGGCCTTCAGTAGCAGCTGTGTGTCCAAACACGAGCATGATGGGAAAACAGCATGCATCTTAGTGAAGGAAACAGACAAACAGGTGGTCTCACGTCGGTCCTCTACTTCCCAGCTGAATTCTTTCTCTAAGCTCTAATTCACATCTCCTGCCTCACCTACCATTTGACTTCCAGTGATTCATTGTGTGCTTCTTCGTCTCACTCTTTTGCAATCTGACTCCTCTCACTGTGCCTGTTTCTTGCCTCCCTTAGACCTTTGTGATGGCAGTTGTCTCTACCTCTCAGTCGCAGGCACCTCAGGCCTGCCAAATCTGACAGGTGTCAAATCCACACTACACCTCTGTCAGGTCAGGGAGAGCTGGCATGCTGCAGACGCATAGTTGGCATGCACTACAAAGACATTGTTAAATAAAGGAAACTGTATTTGTGTGTGCGTGTGTGTGTGTGTGTGTGTGTGTGTGTGTGTTTGTGTGTGTGTGTGTGTGTGTGTGTGTGAGAGAGCATATGTAAATGTGCCAGTGCCTGCATGCATGATGCATTTTACAATGTGGCTGATGTACAATGTCCAGAGACGCTGAGCTCCACATTTGTTGAGCAGTAAACCATGACCCGTACAATCCTGTGCTTTTTATCACAACATGACAAACCTCTCAGCATGCATTGCAAGATTGCTGAAAAACACCCTGCCAGCCAAGAGCTGCAAACTGAGTTTCTCACATTTTTATAATATCTGGTCACTGAATAATATATATTCTTGGATTCAAATCATGATACTATGCAAAAAAATAGGAGTGGATCTGATAAGTGCAGAAAGGGAAATCTTGCTACTGAGCAGTTTTGCCTTTATCAGGAAACAAGTTGTAGTGAGATCAATGGACCATTTCTTAAATCTGTGGTATGAATCACCAGAAGCAGCAGGGAAACAACACACTCACAGGGTGACAAAGCAGTGGTGGACGTCTCTAGTGCCCCTCTATCCTCTAATGCAGTTGTAAAATGATATGACTCAACACGGCATAGTACAATAATGATGTAACACTGTGACACGATTTAGTTCAGCTGAAGGTGTGATGCCGAGTCCTTGAGGCGATTTTTGAGATGCAGCCTTTGAGGGCATGCTGAATGCAAGTCCCCCCTCCCCTCCCTGCACATCCAAACAACCTAATCCTCTTCCTTGGTAATCCACTCCAATAATACCTTCATACTACTAGAACCCTCAGCATTCACCACCACCCTGTAACTAGATCCATCCAGCATAAAGTACACAGCTGACGTTGAGGGCTTTTGCTAAACAGAAGCGATGACAAGGGCATGCGCAATACAGAAAGAAAAATAACTGAAAGAAACAACAGACGTAGCATGTCAAGGCTGTCTGGGCTCTCTGTTTTTCTTGCGCACACATCCTTTTCCAGGTCCAGCTATTCAGCTCCAGACGCCAGTCTTATTTAATAGATCTTGGCACCAAATTGGCATTATCAGTGTGTAAGCAGCTAAAGTGTCTGTGTGCCAGAAACAGCTAAAGGGCTTTGTCCGCCATGCCATAAGCAAAGCTGATTTAAAACACGAGGAAAAGCCAAACAAGCAGCATCCGATTGAGACAATAAATGTGTGTGGTGGACTGTGTTAAATGACAATCAAGCATTAGTGTACTGACAACTATTGCTAAAAACAGATTCTCTCTGTCACACACAAGGAACCTTCCTCCGGCGGATTAATCCTAAACACTGTGTGCAGTGGACAAACAGCATACTAATGATTCTCCCATAGCTATCAATTATTCAATTATCCAATCTGTTTTCTATAACTCCTTTTTGCTTCAGTGCAATATTTCCACATCTTGTGTTCAGGGTATTTTCAGGTGTTTCTCTTTGGTTATTTTTTTCCTCACACTTCCTCGCTCTCTCTGTCAGTTTCAGCTAATCTGTAATGAGTGTAAATCTGTCACTGCACAAGTTGTGATGATCCTTTTTTACAACATTGACTCACACAAGTAAATCCTTTTTTTTCTTTTACCAGCTTGAGCAGGAAAAAGGGATAGAGAGTGAAAGTTAGAGAGATTGAGAGGAGTGAAAAAGAGGGGAGGTATATGTGCACTTTCACCACAAAAATCAAGTCATTTCTGCAATGCTTGGAGCTCCCACCTCCCCCCATTATTTCTCTTACTCTCAGCCAGTCAATAAAGACATCTACAAACCTCTTTATGAGAACCGTCAGCCCTCTCCTACATACCATTATTCCCTCTGTCACAATCAACACACCTTACAGCCATCGCTCTCCCCACTCGTTACGTCCACCCCGATCCACTTCTCAACATCCTCTCATTCATCTACCCCCTGTGTCCTCCATCCACCCCCACCCTTGTTCTACTCTTTAGCTCGTTTCTTTTACCCATAACCTTCTCTTTGTCCCCCCATTGTCCTAATTATTTCCCTCTCTCCTCCCCATAGCTCTTACCATCTCCCACCAGCTGCAGCAGGGCCAGGTCAAGAGGACGTTTCCAGCGTGAGTTTTTGTGCAGGGCGATACCGTAGCCTGTGGTGGCAAAAACCTTCCCCGAGCCTATGGTCATCACCTTGGACAAAGGACAATGCGCAGAAATTAGGAAAACTGACCAAAAGCCAAGCATATATGTCTAATCTACAGTGTGTGAGTGAGTGAGTTATTCCTTACCTTACAACCTTCGTCCTTCCTGGCCATATAGTTCAATACTGCAGCATCATAAATAAAAGCATCCAGTTTCCTGTAAAGGGATCAGGGGAGAATTCATTCATCATTTAATGGGAAAGAGGGAGCAGGGGGATGAGGAGACTGGCTGAGGCAAGGGAGGAAATATAAAGGTGGATCTCTGGGAAGAGAGTTGGGGTGCAAAAATATACAGGCGCACAGCTTGATAGAGAGGCCATGAAAAGTTAAATCATCACAAGAAAATAGCGTAACGGTGGAACAGTGAGGCAAGTTTGGTGGAAAGAGTGAAAACACAAGGAGAATAAAATAAGGCAGAGATCAGGGAAAGATGTGTGAGTAAGAGGGAGCGGGAAGGTGGTGGAGGAGGCGGAGGGGAGGGAGGAGGGGGGAGGATGGGGATTTATACGGTGCAAAGAGCGCAGTGACAGAAAGAGAGGGAGAGAGGGAGGGTGCGGGAGATTTACACACTTCAGGGGGAAAAGACATGGGATAGAGCCAGAGAGTGATGAGGATTATAAAGTTTAAATACAGACACACCAAGAAAGCACACTGGGAGGGGAAAGAATGGACCAAAAAAGAGAAGAAGAAAGGGAAAGGGAGACGATAAATGGTAAGATATGAGAGAAGATGAGAAGTGAGGGAAGAGGGGGGATAAACACTGAAAAACATTAAAAGACAGCAAGAAAAAGTAGGAGTTACTCATTTTTGTGCATGTTAACACTGAGTTATAATTGTAGCGTCAAAGCAATGGGGAGGGAGAAACGATGACAGAGGCTTAGGATAAAGTAAACTGGGATTATCCAACACATGACGGATGATAGAGATTCCACTAGAAAACTGAAGAGGGAAACGCTGCTTGCACTGTGTGGGTGGTTGGAGATAGCGGTGAAGGTGGAGAGAGGGAGACTAAAGGTGAGAGAATCTGTGCAGGAAAGCAGGAAGTGTGGCAGAAGATGTAAAATGTTAGCTGAAGTTGAAAATAATGCTGAGGTATCATTTGGCCCGCTAGTGCAATACTTATAACATAAGGAAATCACATGAGAAAAATAATACTAAAATAAATAAAAAATAAATAAATAAATAAATTAATAATAATAATAATAATAATAATCATAATAATCATAATAATCATAATCATAATCATAATCATAATCATCAATATTAGGTACATTTTTTCAGATGGATTGACGTAAAACAGGTTTTTAAAACATTTTTAATACGAAGTTGACTACATGCTACTACTGCAAATGTTTCTTGTGATTATTATTATGGGACAACATAAAATCTGTACACTTTTAAAGTGATGGGCATCTTAACATCTTTTCTGGGAGAAAGATAACATTTTGGTTGCGATATAAAAAATTGTAATATACAGTGCATCCGGAAAGTATTCACACCCCTTCACTTCCATGTTACAGCCTTATTCCAAAATGGATTAAATTCCTTTTTTTCTCATCAATCTACACACAATACCCTATAATGACAAAGCGAAAAAGGTTTTTTAGAAATTTTTGCAAAAACTGAGAAGAGAAATACCCCAAATACTGGTGAGCCAAGCTTGTAGCTTCATACCCAAGAAGACTTGAGGCTGTAATCGCTGATAAGGGTGCCTCAACAAGGTACTGAGTAAAGGGTGTGAATACTTATGTACATGCGATATTTCAGTTTTTTATTTTTAATAAATCTGCAAAAAATTCTAAAAAACCTTTTTTACTTTGTCATTATGGGGTATTGTGTGTAGATTGATGAGAAAAAAAAAGGAATTTAATCCATTTTGGAATAAGGCTGTAACATAACAAAATGTGGGGAAAGTGAAGGGGAGTGAATACTTTCCGGATGCACTGTAAATGCACCATGCACAATGTACTATGGCCTAAGGATTACAATATTAGAAAATAAAATAAATTAAACAATCCTGATTTCTATTTGGCTGTCTGAAGGTAATATGCTACGGTGCATTTAGATTTAGACTTAGATGTAGGTCTCTAAGACAATGAATCACATATCCTTAATAGAGGGGCAATTCTGTGACGTTAATTAGCTCTTTTGAATGTATTAATTTTTTTCTTTCAACTTCGGGATCTGTAAATTATAATTACCATTTATTGCAACAAATGGAAATACTGCCTTGCTTTGTGCTGACGGCTCCGCTCTAAGATGCTCCCTGGATTAGTTGATCAACATGCTAAGGTAAAACAGCAAGTTTTTTTTTTACTGCAATGCAGAAAACCCCCATGGGTATACAAGAATGGGCCCAAAACAAGACATTGAATTCCAGTTTAACCAGTTTGAGCCACATTAAGATTCTGACCCAGAAAGGTGGAAGCAAAGCTTTGCCAGCAGCAGTGATGAGTGTGGCAGCTTTGGTGTCGCAGAGATCATTGTAGGAGGGAGTCCTATCTATATCGGCCGCCTCTATGTGAGAGTGGCTATGTTTGGTGTGTGACTGATTTAAAATGTTGATTCAATCAGCGGGCTGTCAGCTGATTACAGCCGTGTCCTGCATGTACTAATACGATGCTTCATTTTATGTCTGAAGTTAGCGACAATATAGTTTCTAATAAACTTTTAACAATTGTAACACCTTCCTTAATTCAATAATTCAATAAACGAAAAGAGAGACCCAGACAAAAATCTAGTGAAACACATGTGAATGTAAGAGAATATGTTGTGGCAAACACACCCGGTCTTGAGGTTCAATATGGCGTCCTCCACTCCTCTCTGGTTGTATTTGCCCATGTACTGGTGCATGCCTGGGTAGTTGGAGCGGATGTTTTTTTCTGTGCTCCCGTTGGGCACGGTGCCAAACTTCAGAGGTGGATACTGCTCCTCGGGATGCTGAAACTAGTGGAGCAAAGGGAGGCAAGGGAGGGAGACGGAACGGGCATGAGACACACCAGGCTGTGCACCAATCTGTCTGACCTATTTCTGTCCACTTTCCAGACTAACTTACAACACTCTATGCACAGTCAAATCTTTGAAACAGAGCAGGTCGTGGACTTAAGTAGTATTTAGAACTGTCTTTTAAGAATTCGAGAACTGTGGTAATTGAGTTAGGTTAAATGAGATTTTATTCATTTCTAAATTCCTGTGCTTTAATCAATTTAACATTCAAATTCATGGGATTTGTCTCACTCTAAGACTTTAATTCTCCTTCTCCTTTCCCCATTTAATCAGTATTCATGCAATGAAGTACCTTCTTGTCCGAGAGGCCTGACACTGTGTCAATGTACTCCTCCTGGATCATGAAGGCAGCCAGGTTAGCTGTGTATGAGGCCAGGAAGATGACAGCAAAGAAGGCCCAGATCAGCACCATTATCTTGCTGGTGGTTCCTCTGGGGTTCTCCACTGGCACAGAGTTGTTAAAGACAATTGCCCACAAAAGCCATACAGATTTTCCTATGGTGAAGGTAGAACCTCCAGCCTCTGTCCAGAAAGACGAAAAAGCAGAGAGTGAATGTAATGAGTGGTTGTAGAAAATATTTTTTTATCCAGCCAGTGCACCAGCACTATAGTGTATTTAGTAGCATGTGACGATAGCGAAGCAGCTGATTCAAATAAAACCTCCATGAACAATCTGTAAAATGGGTTTACTGTATTTAAAAATACCTAGCAAGCTTTTTAACACCAAAGCAGAGACTATACGTTTTGAGGATGGCAGCTTTGAATTCAGCTGCTGCGTGATCTGACAAATGATTAAACCACATGGTGCGAATCACCGTTCAAAGGACTCAAACGCTCTGCCTTTATACAGCAGGAGTAAAGGAGGAAGGAAGTAGAGAGATGAGAGTGAATGAGTGGGATATATGGGAGGATGACAGAGAGGTAACATTATGTAGAGCACAGCAATCATGCAGTAAAAGAGGCGAGTCAGACTGCGTATTGGACCGAGGCATTAGGCATACTGAATATCACAGGGGTACAAACTATGCTGTTGAATAATAAATGGCTGCTTCAATATCAAGAATACTTGGATGCAGTTCAACACACACTGTAGGTATAATTTCCTCTTCACCACACTTACAGTTAAGGATTCAGGGCAATGCATTCAAAATGTCCTTCAGTTCATTTTAAATGTAATGACTTACCAATCAGACAGCAAGAAAACAAACTCAGTAGAAACAAAAAAGTTCATTATCATAATGAAAAATCAATTAGACTTCGAAATTTGTTAACAACATTCCAGGAGTACGTTCAGTGTTTGTCCATTTGATCCATGTGGCAACAGTGATGGACTGCACGCAGACCCATCTATCAGACTGGTAAAACACAGACAGCTTAGACCCATCACTCACTCTTGCCATTTTGCAGACTGCGGTTGTAGCCCACGGGACTGAAGAACTCAAAAATGAAGACAGTCACAGCCACCACAGTCAGGCACATGACGAACATCATCACCCACACCGCTGGGCTGTAGGGCTCTTTAGAGGGAAACAAAAGAGTTGAATAAAAATGCAACATATGGCCTATCAAACAGCTTTGTACAGTGTTATGAAATTAAGATAAGATAGGATAAGATAGGATAAGATAGCATACGATAGGATAGGGTAAGACAGGATAAGATAAGAGAGCATGAGATAGGATAAGATAGGATAGAGTAAGATAAGATGAGACAAGACACGATGAGATAACATAACATAACATAACATAACATAATATAACATAACATAACATAACATAACATAACAACATAACATAACAACATAACATAACAACATACCATAACGTAACGTAACGTAACTCAATTATTATTAGCATTATTAGAGAGGACAAGAAAGTTGCATAAACTTGGCTTATTATGTACTGTAGAAAGAGAGATGAGCTGTGTATGCAGTGAAAATACAAACCACTGGAGTAAACATATTCTCCAGAAGTACATAAAAACGGTTTCTCTCTTTTACAATCATCTCAATGGTCTATAGGCCAATAACACTTTGCTCCCACTGGGGCCCTGACTCTGCTGACAGAGTGAAACAAGTTGGGAAGACATGAGCAGCTAAGAAAAAGTAACAGCCAATCTAGATGTGAGGATCTGCAGCCAAAGACTGAGGCTTTTTATGCAAACTTGACACTTTACAGTTTGGTTTAGATTCTGTACATCAGTCACAGCATCACATAAACAGAGCCTCTTACCTAAGAAAGCGGACGGTGATACAGTTCCGTTGCTACGGGAGACCATGACGCTAATCCCCGTCTCCACAAAAGGGACGGAGAAATCCACGACCTCTGACCTCTCCTCATTAATAGTCAGCGAGCCAATGGCCATGTCCGCTCGCTTGTACACCACCTAAAGGAGACATGAACCAGTGGTAAGAGAGAAACCTAATTATGGGTAAGTGTGTAGAGCAGAGTTACAGGCAGCCAAACGTTTACAGTCCACAAGGAGTTGTTTCCAAGGGAGCTACTGGCGTTTCTGCATCCTGACCCTTTGTACACTTTAAAATGTGCCTGCAGTATGGAAGGACTGAGATTCAATATGGTAAAAATACTGAACACCTGTCTCTTGTGCATCTCTTTAGCAAACGAAATTATGGAGCCACAGCAGTTACTTGCCACTGAAAACAAAATCTGAACTGTAAGAAAAAACATTGTTATTGAAATACTATTATCTTATTTTTTTTATTTTTACGCTGACCGTTTTTTTGGTTTTTTCAATGACTGATTATTGGTTTCAAATTTCTATCGCTATTTTTGCATAGAAAACACTGATATTTTGAATTAATATTCTGTTTGTTGCTGAAATTATTACAATAGTGCTCGATCCTGATCTGTATTTCACTCGTAGGAGTTATCTAGCATTAGCATCTAGTCTGTCTATGTAATCAAATGTGTATCGGAGTTACTGTAACAGTAGAGCTTGCAGGAAACAAACAGGCAGCACATATCTGTATGTTAACTGCAACCTGCACAAGACTAATCCTCACTGGCTGCATGCTGTGACAGTATAATTTTACAGGTAATGCAAACATCAGTTATATGATACCGAGAAAAAAATGGTTACATGAATTTTGCTGTTTAGTTGAATGGGCAAAACCTTTACCGCTTCTATACCTACTGCGGTGGGATAGTTTAGATTTGCCTATAGTTGTATGTGTTTAGGACAATTCGATAGTTCACTGACATCTCCATGAAACCACTACAATTCATTGACAGCCACATTTTTCATGAAACACATCGAATGCATCAGCCTTGTTTCTATCATGTAGACTGAACGGGGCCTTAAAGGACCAGTGTGTAAGATTTAGTGGCATCTAAGGGAACAAACTGGCAGAATTGAAATATAATATTCAGAAGTATGTTTTAATTTGTGACAAATCCTATGAAAATAAGAATCGTCGTGTTTTCATTGCCTGATAGTGAGGCTTTTATATCTACATAGCGGGAGTGTTAGTTTTAATGGACACTATAGGTTCTCCTGCATACTTGGAAGGGGAGGGGAACAGCAACAAACAGAATATTTAATTCATTATATCAGCATTTTGATCCTGCTGCAATAACACTGGTCTCTAACTTCAAGGGGTAAAAAAGACATCACCGTGCGAGACACTTAGCTACCATTAACCATAGGTCAGCTAACTAACACAAATTAGCCAAATTTAGTGCTTGTTCATGGGGACCTCTGCCAAACTACCATACTGTTATTAAGCTAATTAAAGCTCCTATGTGATAAAATATACAGAGAAAAGGGGTTAGCTTAGCTGCTTGTGCTCTGGGAGTTCCGGCTGAACTCATGGAAACTAAAGGTCAAAGGGCAGGCATCCAGAGGCTTTGCGGCGGACGGTTGGTTAGGAACATGGATGTACTAAGAGCAAGATTCTACACCAAAAATGGCACCCATTCAATCCTGTAAGAATTGCTTGGCTGGCGCATATGCCAAAAAAGTTTTTTAGCTTCCAGGTTTGCATCTTCATTTTGCAGCCCACTGAATACGTGCATTAGTGTTGCCCCACCCACTAGTTCCTGCGAGTTCCCACTCGGCCCATAGACTTAACATTGTGTGGACGTTGTGGAATTTTAAATCGCTTTTCTTGGCTCAAGGGAAGTTTTACTAATAAAAAACATCCAACATAAAAAACTCCTAATACCCCCCCCCCAAAATTTTTCATTCCCAATACAGCTTTTTTGTATGAAAGTGTTTCAATGAAAATGTTTCTTTTTTCAGTTCAGATTTTGTTTTTAATTGCCAAAATTTATTTTTTATATCAAAATTTAAAGTAACTGCTCCATACAAAATGAGCTGGGTCTCCCCCTACCCCAGAGAAACCTGAAAACTGCTGTGTCTGCTGATTGTACAGTACAAGTAAAATGTTAATCTACATTAGACATGGCACATCCGCTCTTCAGAGCAAATCAGCAGAAAAATGAAGCGAAGCGGAAAGCAAAGCACCCTCCCCTCAACTTTGCCAAGTCTCTGGATTACCTGATCAAAGAATGGCAGGCTTTGGAACATCTGATCAAAAGACACACATTAGTATGAGAAAACAAAATTCACTTGGCCTTTTGGATGTGAAAATAGATTCGACGGACAGCTCTGACCCGGGCTCAAATTATAACTGATGGAGCAGGAGAGTGCAGTGGAACTGTTTTGAAACCCGTGACAACTGGCGTTTGGCAAGTTCCCTCTGGGACAAAGATAGAAACAGTGGGGAGCTTCAATGAAACAGCAGCCCCCATATCGATCTCAGTGTGTGTGAATACGTATGCATGCTTGTCTATTTCTGTGTGCCTGTTTTTATTTCTCTGCCAGTATAATTGTGTCTTTCTTGATGGGGGATCATGAACCACAGTGAGTATTGCCAAGAAAATATCAAGGATTAATCCCAACTAGCCAGGGGGTCTCTGACAATATGTGTGTGTGTGTGTGTGTGTGTGTGTGTGTGTGTGTGTGTGTGTGTGTGTGTGTGTGTGTGTGTGTGTGTGTGTGTTTGTGTGTGTGTGTGTGTGTGTGTGTGTGTGTGTGTGTGTGTCTTTGTGCTTCTGTGTGTACAAGGAAGTGTCTCTGCAGATCAACATACTTTAGGAACGTTTTTGCAGAAGCGTGTGTTCACCGCATCATGCTTGTCCATCCGATTTGTGTAACCATGCATTTTTCTTTTTCTCCCATCTATCTCAGTGTGTGTGCATGTACATGTTTGTAATAAATGACAGCTGTCTGATTGCTGGCAAGTGGTTAAGTGGCCATAACTCTCACAGCGATTGATGTGACACATAGCGTTTAACTGGTCACCCAGGAGGCAGGAGCACAAGCTGAGAAATACTACTATACGGCTTGTCGATGGAAAAGGCAACACAAAATATGCGGAGGCACAAATAAGAAAACCACATACATATCTCTCACAAATACACCAGTGACACAGGACCAACATTGAGAACACATAGCTCACAAGGGCAGACAGGCAGAACCACAGCCCCCCCCCCCCCCATTCCCCCCCATATATATAAGCAAAGACTTGCCTCTCCAATCATGCCGTTCCAAACCCCATCAATTTTCTTCCCGTGTTTCCCATTGGTCACTAAGTAAAGGTCATAGGTGAAGCCGACAATCTTAGCCAATCTCTTGAGGATGTCAATGCAGAAGCCCTTGCAACACTGCTTCATGGGAGCCACACCCTCATGGATGGCGCTGTGAAGAGGTCACAAAAGAAAAAGTCAGTAAAGGCATGAAAGTGTCAGCGGCATGTAATGGTCTGGTTCAAGACAGGAAAGAAAAGAAAAAGGAAGAAATAGGAAAGGAAAGAAAAGGAAAAGGAAAGGGAAAGGTAAAGGGAAAAGGAAAAGAAAAAGAAAAGAAGAAGAAATAGGAAAGGAAAGGAAAGGAAGCAAGACAATTCGAAATGGTCACAGAAAGAGTATTGTAACCGAGCCCTTTCTGACAGGTCTGATCGACCAGTGTAGGATAGGTGCTGTCATCCCTTCAGAAGCTGATGAACCATAAAGCGTCACTGTGGTCATATCTGATTCCAGACCCCTGAGTCATTCCACTGATCCTCTGGAGAGCAGTCTGTTATTGATTATGGTCAGGGAGTGAAGAGACTACAGTTTTGATAGGTGATTGATGTCACCTCAATTGGAAGGCATCATAATGGCTTAGGAACTCCATTCATAAAGCAGAATTAGAGAGGTTTCTAGGGCTGCAGCCAACAATCATTTTGTGCTAATTATTTCCTAGATTTATCAATCAATTGCTTTGTTTATAAGATGTTGGAGATCAGTGAAAAATCTCCTAATGTCTCAGAGGCCAAGGTGACATCTCCAAATGTCTCGTTTTGTCCGACCCGAAGTCTGAAACCCAAGGATATTTAATTAACTGTCATACATATGAATAAAAAGAAAATCAGTTAATCCTTACATTGGAAAACCTGGAAAGACTGGCTTTTTAGTTTCAAAATAATTATCAACTATCAATATAGCTGCTTATGAATTTATCGTCAATCAACAAATTGACAAATCATTCCAGCTCTAGGGCCTCTATTCTTTTTTCTCCCCCTTCACTATCAACTAAAGTTTCGAGTGAAAATTATCATATGAAATAAGTCATTAACATCACAACCATAATAAAACACATAAACCTAATTTGCCTTTCACCCCAAATGATTCAAACCTGGCATTAAGGGGTCGTCTGCAGGGCACTGAGTCACGGATGCAAGTCCCAGATGCAGGATCTGCCAGCTCAACAATAACAAATGGCCTTTCCTCCAGCGTGACAACGCGCAGGTGCTGGGCATCATCAGGTGGTTTAAGGAATGGCCCGTAGCGAGACCAGGCTGGGTACCGCAGCCTCAGTACGCCATTCTCCCACCAGCCTACCTGGGGAGACAGGCGAGAGAAAAATTAGACAGAGGGTGGCGCTCACACAGGCCCATATTTCTATCACAGGCAGCATTTGTTTTAATAGACACTACCTTTGTTTGTACACTGATGATAAACAAGATGTGGCAATCTTTACCACAGTATTGAACAAAAGCAAGTATCAAAATTACACAAGAACCCTATATTTGTCTGAACATACCGGGTCCTGTTTTATAATAATAACAATACTATAACCTTGCTCAGTCACATACATGATGACTTATAAATCATAGTACAGTGCAGTCCCATACAAATACCCCGCAATAATCATGGTATTAGACTGCATCATGTTATCCTACCTTGCATAATACAGATGGTGAAAAATAACCTGTACAATAAAGCACAATACAATGCAGCAACGCCAAAAACTAAGACCACAAATGACTACTGAAATGAAAGAATATCTTTCTGACAGTCTCAATAAAAACTGAATATTATAAGCTGCATGAGCATAGTATTTACTGCAGGGCACTTGCTCTATTTTAGAACACTGAGCCCTAAATATTCATTGTTGTGTGGGATGGGAACAATTACCTGACACATTTATGCATGTGCAAAGGCTACACTGATTGATGATGCTACAGTGGTCATCCAGATATGTTGCACTAGTCATTTAGTGTCAAATCAGACACTAAACAAACAAACATTTTCATATTAAAGCTCTCAGTTGGATGAAAGCAAATTCATGAGTGCACAAACAGTGAGCTACAGATGAATACAAGTTGTAGACAGAAATAAACAAGTCTCTGTTACTGAGGTGGAACCTCTACTTGTTAACCCCAGTATTTCACAGAAATGCAGATAAAACATCACACTTTTTTTTAACACTACTGTGTAGTAATCTGTAGAGCCTGTTATATATGTTGAAAATGTTGTCACCAAGTGTCATTAAAAAACAGGTCATAATCTACAAAACTTGAAATTTTCAATAAAAATGAATCCAATTTTAGCAGACAGTTTGACTTACTTTTGGGGCTTTGCTGTTATCAGTCGTACCAACAGTAAACTTCAACCTTGGGAAATGTATTTTTGTTAATCTCAGTTAAATCCTCAATCACATTCTGAGCAAAGGACTAACCAGGGACCAATAAAGACGCTGTATAAATATATGGACTGTGGGTGAACAGCCAACCTGCTGAGCTGGGTTTCCTGGTTGAAATTCAACTTTTACACTTGTTCATGTATAAATCCAGCAGCAAGTCATTCCTGCTGAGTTAAAAGGATCAGTTAAAAATGTTTCAAATCTGTTTCAAAACAATAGTCAGGGGCCCCCTCATACACTTGGAAATGGGGACTGGATCAGGAAGGGATCACGTAATGACCAGTATAATAAACAGGAGAAACTATTAAAGCAAACAAAAACTGCTCAGTGTGCATGAGAGCACAGGACTATAATTGTTTTCTGACAGACTTGAATAACTGTGAACTTATCCTTAATTAACTACTCCAAACACTTCAACATCCTGACTGTGGAGGTCAAACAGAATGTTAATGTTATTTTTGCCCAAAGCCTTAACCAATTTTAGACTTGTGTTTTAAAGGAAAGTTCGACCAATTTTACACATCAATAAAATCTTTTGTGGCTCCAGAGGGAGCTCAATTGCCTCAAGTGATGTCAAGTGACATCACTTGCCGACCATGATCAACCCTAACATCTGTACTTTCACTGTCAGTGTAAATGTGTTCAGTTCCACTCTGCCACCACAGTAATGGCGGCGGCGCTTCAGAGTGCAACACATAAATCAGATTCATCTGTACTGTGGGAGCTTTGGTGACAGAGGTGGCTCTGTTGCAAGCAGAATTCCCCATCCCTTCAATTTGGCTTGGTTTGATTGATGAATTCTTATGTCATAAGCTCTGGTCTAAATGCATTTTCAAGGGTGTTTACACAATGGAAAATCACATGTACACAGGGTAGACCATGGCCTCAGATGTCATGTCAGTGTGATTTTAAAAATCTGTTTGTGAATGATGCTGCAAGACCACATTGTTCTGTGTCCACTGTTGACCTGAAAATGTCTGTGAAGCAGCACAAGGCAGAACCACGCCCAAGAAGATTCAGGCTTTGTGAATCTTCCTCTTGCAGCATCACTTGACACATCTTGGCATAATCACCTGAAAAAAGTCACGTCATGAGTGTCGTGACAAGTGTGACTGAGGCAACACGCACAAACATACAGTATAACTATGCAAACACATACAAAAATACACAAGGATATATGGCAAACACAAACAAACACACACACACACACACACACACACACACACCAGAAGGAAAAAAAATGGACATAAGTGTTAAGCAGGCCAGTAGAGTAAAGTTTGGCAGCTTCGTGCAGCTTGTCTGTGTAATGCAAGGTCTGGCAGTGAGAGGAGGAAGAGGTGGCTACAATGACAGTATTTCGACTGCACTTCGACCGCAGCTCTGCAACAGACATTCAATCAAAACACTCTCAGGGAACATGGACAGTAAACAGCGCTTACTACTCTCTATCAGACAAAACCCAGAAAAACGTACATACAAACATAAGAAAAAGAACAGGCAAAAATGATACCACTTCAAATTTTTTCATAATGCTGGAAAATTTGAAGGCAGAGAAAGTATTTTGGTTTGGAGCAAAAGTTTAAGAACTGAGAACCCCCTTACTAAATTATTATCTTTTAGCAGCAGTGAGTGGCGTTAATTAACGTTCATTAACTTCTGATAATATCCTGAAACATCTATCTCTGTGTGCTGTCTCAATAGCAGAAACAAGCCATGCTAATGCTAGACAACCTTCAGTACTAGTCTGCAGTGTCTCAGTAAGCTAAGCTGGGTGCTAGCGGGCCCTAGGTAATGGTGCAGTCATTGTAAAGAGAACATTAAATATTCAAGGAGAGCCAACAGCGTGGATGTGCATAATAGGCAGATACAGGCGACTTATCCTCATTTTGTGTGTGTGTGACTGTGCGAGTGCAATAGGGTTTATGCAAGGAGGGTGTAAGCATATGTGTGCAAGCATACAGTATGCGCCCTCATTTGTGACATGTGGAGGTCTTTGTGAAAGCTTTAAGCATGAGTGTGTGTGCATATGTGTGTATGTGGGTGGGTTTCATACCCTGGGTTTGCACAGAGTGGAAGGACCAGCGCAGGAGCTTCTAATTGAAAGGGATTTGAGGGATATGGCAGGAGTCAGCATGTTACAACACACTGAGACTGGACTCTGGTGGGCTGTCAAAACCAGCAGGAGACTGAAAACAACCACTATGTCTATTTATGCTTTTGTGTGCGTGTGCGTGTAAGCTCACATGGGTGCATCGGTATTTGTGTGGTGTTTGTGATTATGTGCGGTTGCAAAGTGTATGTTCTGAGAGTGCGGTGTGTCTTTATGCATGTACAGTGCGGTGTAGAGGTGCTCGTGTGTGTGGTTGAGAAAATAAGCATCGCTCTCTCTTCTGACACTGACAGGGTAAAATCCCGGCGTATTAAAGGGAAAACATCTCCAACAGGTGACAAGGCTTCGTATTAAGGATTTCTGAACAAACCACAGCTTTATAGAATATGCATGACATGCCAGGAGTACTGATGTTTGGTATACACAGATACAGTTACGTATACAAGACACTCAAATGCACAAAACAATGGTGAGTCTACAACTAGATGGCAGTAACACCCAGAAATCTTCAGCACTACTTAAATCTGCATTTTACAGCAAAGACCAGAGAATACAGGCAACGAATAGGAACAATCAGCAACTATTGATCAGAACAACATCAGAACAAGTCTCTCTGCAAAATGACAAAGAATGAAATGTGTGAGTACATGTGTATGACTGCAGGGCTGCAGCTAGTGATTAATTTCATTATCGATTTAAGAGTAGGTACACAATTTCTCAAGCCTGTCTAAATACTTGCATACGTATACTGTACGTGTGATGACAGACTTACTAATAAGTGTAATCATTTTTCTCCTCATACTGATGGACATGACAACATTTCAACCAAAAATGGTGCCTTAGGATCTAAGGAAGACCATTTGACCATTCAGCCAAAGCTCATGTGAAGTTTCAATGCTGAGGTACGTAAATCAAGTGGGTATCCTCCAAAATTATGGTCAGTTTTGTGCAAAATTCCCTCTTTGTGTTGCTGCTGCATTTCTGCAAGGAAACTATTTCCAGGGAAAGGCAGAGAGATTTAATTTTTTTTTAAATGTAACTTGAATGTAACCTGGAAGATAACCACTTGATTTAGCTAACTAAGAGTACTGAAGCATTGTGTTACTGTAGGTAAGATAAGGACTGTGTATTTATGACCAGTTAGGAGAGGGAAAATGATTACAGAATATATCTTTAAATATACACATAACCTTGTATATCCTGTGTTAAGACCAACTGGGAAATGTGAATCTATTATTTAATCCTTTTCAATCAATTCATCCATCAAAATTTTCCATAGTTCATGGTGGTGTTCTTACATTATTTGTTTTGTCAGACTAAAAGTGAGAGGTTGGAAACAGGCTTTTTTTGTGGCATTTTTGCTTAATAAATGATTTAAAGGTGCTTTAAAGGTGCAGTGTGTAGAATTTAGTGGCATCTAGTGGAACTGACACGGCAGAAATGGAATATAATATTTACAAGTATGTTTTAATTAATGTATAATTCTAATGGAAATAAGAATTGTTGTGTTTTTGTTACCTTATAATGAGCCCTTTACATCTACATAGGGAGCAGCTCCTCCCAAGGAGCCCACCATGTTGCACTGCCATATTTCTACAGTAGCCCAGAAAAAGGAGAGGGAGGGGATGTGAGGAGTATTCAGCTGGTTGCAATCTGCAGCTTCACTGCTAGATGCCACTAAACCCTACACGCATATCCTTTAAACTATTATGAAAATTGTTGAGGACGTGTTTTTTGTCAATCGACTAATCATTTGCCACTATACGTGTATGTACGTTTGAGAGTGTGTATATTGTGCGAGTGTGCTTAAACCAGGATATAGCAGAGATACAGAGAAACAGCAGCAACTGAACAGGCACAGTAGGAGAGCACAAAGTGCGGTCAAATGGTCAACAGCTAGCTTCTCTCCTCTGCCTCAGGCACTGATAGACATAGTGAACTTTACATGAACATACACCCATGTGACCTGCCTATCCTCACTTTCAGGCTTCTATTTTTATTTTAGATGCCAATGCAGCACTGATCTGCTCATCTAGCTCACAAGGAGAGATTAACACTCAAGAACAATGCTCGAATCAGCACAAAATCTACTCTGGGTTCAATTGCTAGGCACTTTTGTCTTTCCAGTTCATCACACAGGGCACCTTTACAACTACACAAAAATCCCAAGATTTAGATACCAGTTAAAATAACATACAATCAAGTGTATTAAGGTTCAAGAAAAAGCATGCCCTTTTCTTTTTAAAGTCAACCTAAATCACAACATCTTGGTTGAGATAGTTAGAGCTTGCCTGCCAATCAAATCTACAACCACATGATTCAACACAAAGAACTGACGCCATGTCCTTACATCTTCCCATCCACGTCCTGGTGTCCAGGAAATTACATCCAAGAAGGGGTTGGACAGGTAACCATCACTATTGAAGGAGTAATCCCGCCCACCGAGTGTGATGTTGCTGAAATACCTGTGTGATGATGAATGGAGGTAAAAGGAGAAGGCAGACAGTAAGTATGGGACAGAAAACACAGATTATTAGTAATTAAGTGTTATCTTAAAGGATATGAAGAGATGAGAGACATCTTAAGCCTGGTTTTGATGCAAGAAAGCCTGCCCTATTCTCTTCCCACTTGAAACTAAATCACAGCCCCTCTGTGGTGACTGTCAGAGCTTGTCTGTTAATCAAATCTACAGACAAATGATCAGACACACAGAATTGTCAGGATCTTTGAAGTCAAACAACTGCTGCTCTCTGCATCGGCTGCAAGCTCTATAGTTGTATGATAATCACACAGGACAGACCTTCTAATTGTATTCTCATGTCAACGTGCTGGCTTCAAAACACAGAACCTGATAGATTTATTTTTTTTCTTTGTGATGGAAAGCATCAGATGGAACAGCAGCTTGTAGTTACAGACAGTGAACAGCAGGTAGCAGTGCAAAAAATGGAAATGAGAACATTATCTTGTGTTCCTGGACATAGTTTATAAGCAAAGACAGAAGAATCCATTCATCATTTCCTTTTAATTGCCACACTGTGCTGTGCTGTATTTGCAAACATTACTGCAAATAATCTAATGAATTCCATGTTTGGCCTATTGAAAAACCTTTGTATAGAATATTACTTGTGCAGTGTGTATGCGGAGCAAGAATGACTGGCGTTAAAAATGAACCAAGATGATAACCAGGACCACTTGGGCTACCTGTTAGAGTGTGCTGCTGTCTGTTTGCACAGCCTACGAGGAATATATTACAGCTGTCTCATTAATATACATGAGACATGGTCCGCTTGCTACAGATGCTGGGGTAATTTCACCAACTCACAACTACACGCACCAACAACATCTATTCTGCATGGATGATAGCCAGCTCCAAATTCAGATATCCCCTCTGTGCCTGCACTCTGACACTGAATCTACCAACTCCACCCACATACCTTCCAACTCATTCTGGCACAAAGCCAACTCGTTTCATAGAATACACCTCATCCTGTCTCAATTTCTTTTTCTTCCACTTTCACATATTCTGTCGGTAACCTGCCAACTGTCTCGTACTTACCCCCCAACCTTAAATTTCTCTTGCTTCCCTTTTCACATTCTCCCTTTTAGAGCTTTCCTCTTTCCCCTTATCTCTGTCTCACCTCATCCTGCCCCGCAGTCTCTGGGTCTGATTGGCATCCGTCACGCAGTTGGTGACAAAGTTTGGCCCACCCGTTGTTCCGTAATCCTTGCGCATCGCCACTGCCCCATGAGTCAGCACAGACACACCCCGAGCAATCCTTCGGCGAGGTTCGTCCCTCCAGCCCTGCGGCCGCACAGCAAACAGAGCCCGGGGCAGGTTCTCCATGCCTAAACCTGAGAGAGCTGGCCCCACAGCAAACCACATGTGTGAGGCTCCGGCCTGACCGGCGGCCCATGCAGCTCGAAAAACCAGCTCAGCCTCTTCCTGGGAGCAGTACAGCAAACGTACCTAGAGGACAGTAGGAAGGCAGGGAGGGAACGGGGACGAGGGAAGACACACACACACATACACTCTAGTGAGATAAGGAGGGGACAGGGGAGACGTGGAGAGAGACAGGGTGGGAGAAGTAAGGGGAGAAAGATAGAGCTGGAGCAGAGATGCACCTGAACGGGAGGGGAGGATGTTGAATAGAAAAGGCCCTATCAGGAAAAAACAAGGGTGCTGGGGGAGGTAAGAGGAGAGATAGCTGTAAGCTGATGTGATAAGGTTCATGGGAGTCAGGCGTATGATTCAGAAAGAGAATTGGTGGCTGAGAAGCAGACACACCAGCGAGAGGGAAGACTGCATGGCTGCATGTGATGTTTGCTAACCAGGAGGTGCAGGAGGCAATGGGGGCCACTGCTTAATGAGCTTGGGCCTGATGAAACAAGTTACAGTTATGAATAATGAAAACAGGAGTGAAACAAGAAAGAGGAAATGAAATAACTGTTAGTGGCAGAGAGGCGAAACAGAGGACGGGGAGGGAGAAGGTGGGGGGGCGGGGTTAAAGACCAAACACACCTGAGGGAAAACAAGGGGGAAGAGGTTAAACTCTGACATATGTTATTAAAAGCAGGTTGGAGGAAAGACCTGGAGACAACAGGAGGAGGAGGGGGGGCAAAATGAGCGGATGGAGGGAAGTAATCAGAGATGGAAAAAACAGAAAAGTCACTCCTCGGAGAACGGAAAGGAAGAGAGGGATGTAGCGAAGAAGAGCAAAGGATGACATATTTTGGTGAAATCGGGGCCTGGAGAGATAAGAGATATTTGCGAAAGACAGGGTGGGATGATGGAGCGAGGCTGGGGAGAAAGAGGAAAAAAAACATTAAAGAGAGAGAAAGGCAATACTGAAAGACAGAGCAGTGACAGTAGATGAGCTCTCTGCTGTAAGTGTTGAGGTAAGGAGGGGTTAAGAGGGAGCAGAGGACTGGGGTTAGAAACTGTCCAAAGAGGGTTTTAAGGGGTTTGAGGGGAAATGGAGAGAGAAAGAAGGGATCGACGAGAGGAAGATGGAGCTGAGCTAGAGGAAGATGGGGGGAGGGGGTTAAATGCTGACATATACCAAACAAGAAAGTAAGGAAACCTTTAAAATAAAAGACACACATGCAAAATTACTGAGTGAAGAAAAGAGACAAAGGGAAATCGAAGGACAAAAAAAAAAAGTACGATGATTCTTTCATAGAAGGAGGGGGGTCGGGAGAACAGACTGAAAGCACATTTTGAGAATTGCGCCTCCATTGAATTTTGAACTGTAATGGCTTGGCAAAACAATCCTGCCTGTATGCCAATAAACCTCCAGTGAATTAGGCAGGGAATGAGAGTGACAGAGAGGGGGGAGAGGAAGGAGGGGAGGAGGGGGAAAGAGGGTGACAGACAGAAAGGGAGACTGAATTAAGGAGGGAAGGAGAGAATCAGAGTTATAAACAGACACACACAATATCTAAAGACGGGAAATGGAGAAAGAGAGGAACATAGAACAGAGAGAGAAAGAGAGAGAGATAGAGAGAGAGAGAGAGAGAGAGAGAGAGAGAGAGAGAGAGAGAGAGAGAGAGAGAGAGAGAGAGAGAGAGAGAGAGCAGAGGAAATACTGACAAGGCAGAAGCTGGAAAAGGAATGGAACAAAAGATAGACAGTGAGAGATTTGAGTAGAAATTGACCCAGAGACCTGCAACAGGCCATCAACAATGTAGAAGACATTACCATATTGTATGTGGCAGAGAGAGAGAGAGAGAGAGAGAGAGAGAGAGAGAGAGAGAGAGAGAAGAGAGAGCATGTAATGCAAACATACAGAGCATCACTAAGCAATCACAAGCATTTATTAGCCCTGCAGTAGGGAAAAGCTAAAATAAGGGGGGGTTGTTGTGAAAAGCAAGAGAGTTAAAAAGCAAGCACTGCGTATAGGCAACCTGCTGCAGGCAGTATGTTATATTAACAGTGACACCAGCAGAGTGGAGCCTAAGGAATCTAATACACATGCACACACTTACAGACACACACGGGCGCGCACACACACACGCTCACACGCAGAGCTGCAGTGGCCATGCTGGGACATTAGCGATGACATTGAGACCCAGACTAAACTGAGCCAACGGAGAGTCGAGTCTGTGGCCAGGAAGACATGCAGCAAGAGGTATGGACGAATGGACTGAAGGAATAAAAACTAGCCATACAGAGATGGAGGTGTGCAGGAAAGCAGCAGAGGAGAGTGAGCTTGTCTCCAGGCAAAGAATAGCAGAGGGGAGGGGGGCAGAGAGGGGAAGGAGGGAGTGGAGTAAGCATAAGAACACAGAGAAGAGTGAAAAATTTAACAGGTGGATCAGTGGGTTAAAAAGGAGGTTTGAGGAAGCATAAATGTGGGGGCTAATATATAGAGGAAGGATTGTGGAGGGAAACAACAAGTTGATAGAGGAAGCCTCTGCAAGGAAATTGGGAATGGAACTTTGAAAGAGGTAAGGAAAGGGAGACTGTGCAAGCCAGAGGGGTCGGAGAAGGAGAAGGAACAGGTATATATGAAGGAATGAAATACACCAGAGGTACAAGCCAAAACCACGAGTCATTCTGGTTATGACATATACTCCTCTTTGAACAATCAAATCTTTTTACATAAATAAAAACTTTAACAACCTTGTTAAAAATCCTTACAATGACATTTACTCCTTCTCCCTCATTGAAAAATCCAGAATCCATTAATATGCAAATATTCAGCATTTCAAAATTTTAACTACTGGATGCAGGGTGAAGTTTACTTAGTTTTACTTTACACTTGTGTAAGTTATAAGTTATAGTTGCATATTGGACCACGACCGCCAAACTAATTTTGATGTCACAAATCTTGCTCGTAGCTAGATGCCTTAAACTCAGAAGAAAGGAGAGACAAGAGAAACTTTCAGCAGATGAATGAAAACAGATGTAAACAAACTCTGCACATACATCATTCTGCACAGTGAAGCTCAAACATCTAAGTAAAGCAACAGTAAGCAAATCATATGTTTTGTGAAGGAGGGGGACTGGTTACATTTAAGTTAAATAAAGATAAAGAGTGACTGGATGGTGGGCTGTCTGTAACAATGAATTAGATAAAGTGATGCACATGTTGAAAATAATTTTGTGCCAAGATTACAGCTCTGTAGGCGAGACCCTACAGGCCATATTAATCTTCTTTAACAAGCAGGTTGGTCACTCATTGCAAACTCTATATGTGTAGCCAAACATTTTCAAACCCACAAAACTTAATAAAAAAAATTTAGATTTTAAAGTTTCCAAAAATGTAAAGCTGAATTATGGGGAAGAGTATATAAAATAATGCACAAGACATCTAGAATATTTCCGTTGTTGAATGTTGCAGCCATTATTTAACTCAACGTAAGCATCATATAAAGTCTGTTCGATAAATAGCTGAAACAAGCAGATACAGAGTATATTACTGTATATGTTACTTTCAGACAGTGTGGAATAGGATGGGTTTTTTTTTCAAACTTAAAGCTACTTAAAGAGAAACAAAGGGGAAACTGGATGTTAAGTGGTTAACCTCTTCAGCAGTTTGCACTGCCATAACTCTTTGTACAATGACAACCAGCCAGAAAATCAACTTGACTCGTGGTTTTTGTTGCACCGTTGAACTCTTTATGCCTTAGCAGATGAGAGGGGAAGAGAAGAACAGAGGGATAGAGGAGAGAGGGGAGAGAGAGATGTGGAGGGACAGAGGGAGAGACGAATAAGGAAGGAAAAAGCTGGGAAGCCACCTGTGAGAAAGGGGGCCCCCAATGATACTTGCAGCACTTCCTCCCCTTTCCTCCCCCCTTTTCCCCCTCCCTCCCCCCTGTCTCACCTGCGCCTCGTTCTCCTTCAGCAGCCTGCGCGTGCGTGACCCCCCAGGGTCGTCAGTCACGTTCAGGATCACCACACTCTTCTTCTCCCAGCCGATGAACGAGCCGTCCGTCAGCCCCTCCACCACCGACAGAAAATCTTGGTAGCCATGGTGACGCGTGGACACCACAGAAAAGGCTGTCCAATCATACTCCTCCAGCACCTCAAAGATGACCTCTAATTGGAGGGCAGTAGAGGAGCTGAACTGGAGAAAGATGGAACCTGATTCCTGATTTGGGGAAGAGAGCAGCAGATTTGGTCAAAAATCTCACTGTGAAATGAATCCCTTGTAGTTGCACTGTGTCTAAAATGCAGTTACAATACACTGAGTAGCAGACAGCTTTTCACTACAAAGAACTACAACTCTCTGGACTGCTCCATCTTCATGCATAACATCGAGGCATCATGGGGCTTGAAGTTTTAATGGAGCAGCAGCGCTCGTGCAGCCGCAAGGCTAAAACAGCTCAGATTGTTGCACAAATTCTCCTATGACGTCCAGGAGGGAGTGTTTCTAAAAAGTCTGTTTGGGGGATGGGAGGGGAATGAGCACTAGGCGAGGGTATATCTTCAAAGGAAGTTCATCAAAGTGCTATAATTTAATTCCTCAAGAGTAAATGGTTAAAACGTGTATTTGTAAGCACAAATGCGATGCTTTTTGTTTCGTTTATTCCTGTTTGGTGGTTTAAAAGCATGTGACACGAGTTTCTCTGATGCATACACACTTACATAAACTCATACAAATGTACAGTACACACAAACATACACATACACAGTACACATTCCCTCACACACATATCCGTGTCTGCTCATTGCCTCCCTCCCAGGAACATCACAGGCACAGCCCCAGTTGGTGCCATTTACAGATCAAACACTGCAGAGTTTCAGCAGATCAGCGACCCTGACCTTCAACTTCCCCCTCCGTCCCACCGGCACTTCCCCAAACCTTTTCTTCACCAAGAGGATGCGTGACATTGTGACTTTGTGACTTTGTAAGTTGTTATGGCAATATAAGCAGCTCTTCCTTTATACTCCATCCATTGCTCTGTCAATCCATACTGCTTCTGTATACAGCACACACCTAATTAACACTATGCCACTCGCCAGAACTAACATTTTGAGCGACACAATCACACATCTGGGACGTCTGCCCTCTTGTATCTCTCTAATTATCTTTTCTCTCTCTCTCTCATACATACAGACACACACAAGCTTCAAACATTCTCCCACCCCAATCACAACCTCCCTCCTCCTACCTGTGGCATCCTCCCCAGCCCCGCTCCCCCTCCTACAGCCACTATGGGCAGTCCTGTTTGCGCAGAGACAAACTCCAGCATGGGGGCCAAAGGACCCCAGGCTGTGCGCGGGGGCCTCTCCTCTTCATAAACCAGGCCTTGCAGGGGCCGTGCCGCCAGCAGCTCACACAGCTGGGAGAGCACCGTCTTAGGACTACTGTCATTCACCTGGAAGTTGAAGGGAGGAATGAATTAAAAGAGAAGAACAGAGAGAGCGATAAAGACAAATAGAGTTGACCAACTAGGGCAGTGTGTCTTTACTTTGTGTTATTCATATGGAAGGTGTCTGTACCATGCATGAAATATCCGGCAAACAATACAAGCTGTGGTCAAAGAGCAGAGCCAGATGCCTGCTCATTCAGCAGGGCACACACAACTGCAGCAGTGTGCTGCCCATTCAGCTCAAATAATGAGAGTGAGTATGAAGAATGGATGGCCAATGGCCATTGTTATTCCCTTCCTTCAAGTAAGGCTGAATGAGCTCTAGGTAGAGAGACAGTGTCCAACCTGTAGCCAGATGACGTTAGCAGAGCCCCACTGGGTGACCACGCTCTCCCCCAGGGAGCCGTATACCCGGCCAAAACCGGGGTAGAGCACCCTTCCCCCAGGCCCCCGCCACCCGCTGCCTCTGCCTGCACCGTAGCACCGGCGTGGATCACAGCGATGTTGAAGTTCATCATGGCCCCTGCATCACGCTCCCGTGGGCTGGGCCGGAGCAGGAGGTGGGGGGAGGCGTCCACCAGACCTGCCCACTCTGCCAGGGACCAATAGGAGAGAGAGAGTAGGTATGGCGACCATGGCAACCTGCCGAGGGGGAGGGGGGGGAGGGGGGGGGGGGGATATATATCGCACTAAGAGAGGGTGCCTGAAAGAAAGAGAGACAGCAAGGAGAAGAAGAAGAAGGTGAAGAAGAAGCAAGAGAAGAAGAGATTAAGTTAGACTCAAGTGTTTTCCCCCTATAATGTCCAGTACAGAGGACATCAAATCAAATCAAGAGAGTAAAAGAAGGAGAACAGAGGATGGAGAAAGACAGTAAGACACAGAAAGAGGCAGGTGTAGACAGAGAAAGTGAGAGCGAGAAGAGAGAGAGAGAGGAGAGAGAGAGTGAGACAGAAACTGATCAGAGATTGCATACAGGCAAGACAGAGTAATGAATACTGAATCCAATCATGGGTAATAAAAGTTAGCTTTGGCTAGAGAAAATACTGGACGAGGAATACGGAATGCAGAGGGGGGGAAAACAATAGAGGGAAGGAAAAGAAAGCAAGACAGGGAGAAGATGAAATGGGTGCTATTTAGGCTGCAGGCTGAGAAGGAACAATATGAGAAAGAAGGAAAATAGAAACTGGCCGTTATAGGGAAGGAGGTGAGAGAGAGAGAGAGAGAGAGAGAGAGAGAGAGAGACAGAGAGCGAGACAGACAGAGAGAGAGACAGAGAGAGAGAGTTAATAGCAGACAGAGACAAAGATGGGGGCGGAGGTGGTTACTGTGCTGCATGAATGATAACAACAATTAAGATCACTGTAAACATGCTCGCCCTCACACAGCCGCATTCACACAGAGACACATGCATGCAAGTCTTTGAACACACACACACATACACATACATACACACACACACACACACACACACACACACACACACACACACACACTCAGATACAAGATAAATGCATGGATACACTATGCCTGTAGAGCAGCTTAATGATAGAGATATGAGGGTTAATGCATTACACACACAATCCAACAAACAACCACACAAAAGATATTGACTACCTGGGAGGATAGCGGGTTAATATGTGAAGCATGCACACACACACACACACACACACACACACACACACACACACACACACACACACACACACACACACACACACACACACACACACACACACACACACACACACACGCAAAAACACAGTACATCATTTTCAATTTACTTGTGGTGCCAACTGCCCTCCCTTCTTTTCTCCATTTCCTTCTCACTTTCTCTCCGCTCTCTCATGCTCTGTCTTTTCATATTCCCCATCTCGTCTCCCTATTTCCATGGCTTCAGGTACCAAACACAATTGCATTGATTAACAGAGGCCCACTGACATAATATTCCCTCTAAAGTCACTCTCCCTCTCTGTGCCTCTATTTCCCCTTTCCTCCTCTCTATGTTTTTCACTCCGTCTTCATCCGACTCTTCTCTCTTTGTCACAGTCTGTCGATTCTTTGACCCTGCTCAGTCTTTTGGATAGAAAAGAAAAGCAGCAAAGAAAGAGGAGGGGGGGAGTAAGAGGAAAAAAGTGAGTGGAGAGAGGGAAGCAAAGAAGGGAAAGTTTTGACTTATGTATGGACTGACTGAAGTGGACGGAAGGAGGCTGGATGGAGGAGAGGAGGCAAGGGGATAAGGAGGGTGGGATGTTGGGAGGTGGTGTAAAATATGTGAGGAGAGTAGCAGGGAAAAAAATATTGATTAGTGGGATGTGTATACGTGTTTGGCCTAAACAAATACACTGCCAAACCTTCCGTTTTGAGTGACAGGGCTGTGTGTGTGTGTGCATATGTGTGTGGTGGTGGTGGTAGTGGTGGGTCGGGAAAGGGGAGGGTGGCAAGGGGGTTTAAGATAGAAAGAGAGGCAGAAAAAGAAGGAGAGAGTGGTGGAATGAGATGGAATGAGAGGGCGAATGAGGGAGGCCGACAGATGCGGGTAAGAAAAAGAGATGGAGGTGTGGAGAGATGAGGAGAGACAGACCTGTTAGCAGGAGAGAGAAAAGGAGAATGTAATAATGAAGGGGAGAGGGAAAAAAACAGGGCTTTGTTGTTTTTTTTTGTGTTCTTTAAGGCGAGGAAGATGTGGCAGGAAAGAATGGGACAGACAGTGAGATAGAAAGAGAAAATGAGAGGCAGGGAAAAGGCGGCAGGAATACCGTACATCATATCATTTGGTGGAGATGTATTCTACCGTACTGAGATCTGAGCCATTAACTGTTAGGCCTGTCACTGTATTTCACTCCCAGGCGGTGTTTACGTTGCACTGCTCAACCAGTGTGTGCCATTCCACCACAGCAAGCCCTGTAGGAAGTGTGAACGCGGTGTATTACTGTATACAGTATCTACTTCCCCGCAGAGTGTATTGTGCCTGTTATCAAACAGCAGCATCTCACTGAAGAACGCTGTAATAAAGCAAAGTACAAATAAATCATAATCAAAATCATCATCATCTCAATACATCTCACTATATAGCTCATAATGTGTTCCAATCTGTGAATATTTGCAAACTGAATCATAAAAAGCATGCAGTGAGGGGGCTTACACTGAACACACACACACGCATACACAAACAGAGAAGGAAAGGGAGAGTGGGAGAGAGAAAATGAGAGATTACTGTTTCATTTGATTTGCTACCGTAAATGAATCTTTTGTTATAATGCAAATGTTCGCATTTTAGTATATTTTTTCCGCTCGTAGCTTTATAAAATGATCATCTACAGCCTTTGGAGCGTCTTCTAATTCAATAGAGTATTATGCTGCGTACATATTTGGCAAGGGATGGCCTACAACCTATAGGGACTGTTTAAATTGCAGTCAGTTAGTTTAAAAGAGTAAAGATTTCTATTTTCTCTGAACAGGACTCAAGGTAAAGGTTCAGTTAGTTATTGTGATGGGAAAAGTCATTTTTTTCAACATGATGTACTTAATTAGGAGTTCTAGCAGGATCTCACCACTGCGTGATTTTGTAATATATGGAAATTATGGGAATTCCACTTATTTGTGACATAACAGATTGTGTTTTGATAAGAACTGTGTACTCACCAGCACAATACATATTATAATTATTATTATTATCTTCAATTGGGCACTGACTACAAAAGAAAAACACATGAAATTGAAAACATTCACATTCTGTAGCTTTACTTTCTTTTAATGATGTTTTGGATGTTGAAAACTTCTAATCCATTATGGTGCACCTAGTCTAAATCATTATATCAGTGCTTATGCTGAAGTGTTTCTATTGTGCAATGGTAATCTTTCAATTTGTCAATCACTGTAATAAGCAGCTTACTGTATCTACAGTATAATTATTTTTTCTGCTGAGCCTGTTTAGTTTGTCTTTTTAAACAAAGAAAGTGACATTTGCAGCACCACAGAAGCCTACAAACATGCCAACGCCTGTTAGAAGCAAACTAAAAACACCTTCAGGAATATTTACCGAGTACTTAAGAGCAGGAATATTCTCAGGCTGACAGACAGCTTATCAAGAAGATGAGAGAGAAAACATTCACACAGGAAAGCCAGTCTCCTCTTTCTCTCCCAAAATTGCCAGCCAGGGCTTCACAATAAAAACCAATCTTATCATATCTCTGCTTAAACATTTCATTTACATTACATAATGCACTCACTGTGTTTTCAAATGATTATCTAAAGAAAGTAATGGATAATGCAGTCCTTTGTTGGTTTGAAGGAATATCAAAACAGGTTCGCAGTTTTGTGTGGCTGAAGGCACTTTGAAGGTATATCCGTCTATAGAGGAGCGCGATGAAGAAGTATATTATTTCTGCAACCACCAAAGAGACTAAAAACTTGTATAGCCTCTAAACACAAAATAAAAAATTGATTTTTGGTGTCAGTGTGATGTTAGGGGGAACGATCACAATGTTTTAGAGTTTCAGATCCCCTCCTTACAGCTGCAGTGAGCGCCTGCGGTGACTCTGGAAGAGTGAGTTGCGAGAGAGGAGGGAGCTGCTCGGGTAGAAGTCAGTGCTGGCATCCACGCCTCTCTGAGCCCCTTTTCCCACTGAACTCCAATGGAGGCAGTGTGCCAGACCTCGCGCTGCATCGGATCTGCTGGGGGGAAATGTGAATAGGGAAGGAGTCTGTGGAGTCTGGAAAATGCTGGAGTTGTGGAAGTGCGGTGTTCAGCGTTGTGTTTAGCCCACATCGGGCTCTGCTGCTTCATTCCTTTCTGTCATGCAGAGTAATGGACCTGCTCCCTGCTGCCTATGGCACGGGCTGCACTGAATCAGCCCAGGCAGCTTTTCCACAGCCAATACAAAACATCTGAAATATATGCAGGCTGGTAAATAGTCTACATCTACTGTACAACATTAGAAGAAATTGCACCGTCTCTGTGAGTCACTATAAGTGCCTAGAAAAAGAAACCCTCCCCCCTGAAGATGAATACTATTTTTTCTTGTTTCATTCGTCCACATTTAAGACCGCAGTGTGCTTGAGAAAACTGCTGTATGTAGCCTCTATAATTTCCCTGGGTCCATAGCTGCACTATAATAAAAGATAAGATAAAGTGCCAGCACAGTGTTGTACCCACAGTGTGCATATATGTGAGTGTATCAGTATGTGTGTGTGTCGTGCAGGGTAATATGGCAGTGTGGGGGAGCAGAGGAATGAAGAGAAGAGTGCAGCTGGAGCTCAATGCTCCTCGTGTTAATTGGCCCATACTTCAATCACAGCCAGTGGAGTGTGTCCTCTCTGACGGAACAGATCCTCTCTCCCTCTCTCTCTTTTTCCCTCTCTGTCCTGCTGCACTTGTTCACCCACTCATCCATTCGCTCACACACTGTCACTTGACACACACACACACACGGACGGACGGACGGACGTGAGCAGGCTTGCAGACACACTCCCTCACTCAGTCCGTCTCACTCACTCGGGCACTTGAATTGGTGTGTTTCACTCTTTCATTCATCCGTTCTTTTACTGAGTTACTCTATCGCCTCACTCTGCAGCATCTCACTTTCACTAACTCTCCTTCTCTCTCCCTCTGCTCCCACAACTCCTTGCCTGTTTTCCTCCAGCCCTCCCCCATTCTTTCCTTCCACACATGTCTTTGTCCTGTACTTCTTTCACTCTCTACTTCCTCCCCTCCCTCACTTCCTCTCACTCCCCATCTCTCTCCCTCTCTTTCTCCCTCTTTGATCCTTGTCGAGTAGAAGAGCCACCAGGCAGGCAATCGGCTCTGGTTCCCATTGTGCATAGTGTGCAGAGTGATCTGCGAGTAGCGCAGCGTGCAGCAGCAGGGCGTACAGTACGGTGTGTGTTTTTACTGCATGGCTGTAAACAGCAGTAGTAAAACCTGCTGCTGCTGCTGCTGCTGCTGCTGCCTCCTCCTTGGTCTTGATAGCTGTGGCTATCATAAGCCATTCAAATGACAAACGATGGAGCCATCTATCAAACCTCTCTGACACCAGGTCCTCACAGGGACGCACAATATTTGTAAACTACACATGCCACAGGCTGATAATCAGATTAGAGCCGGCCGTTTTCATAAACACCATTTTTTATGTGGAACAGTTAAATTTGAGAGCCTAGCTGATAGAATATGGAAAATAAACTGTGGCTTACACGTTTAAGACAAATTGCACACTCATTCATAAACACTTTACACTCACAGGCACACAAATATTATAATAGCAGGAGCATTGTTTTATTTTTGCCCAGCAAACACATTAAATTGGCTGTTCACTCTTCCTTCTATTATTCTGTTTAGCAAATAAACGCTGTAGAAGACGCAAAAAAGAACATTATTTCTTATAAACTGTGCTGTTACAGGAGGGGAAGAGGTGAAATCTCTGCTGGTTTTGCTTGTCAAACACTCACATCTAGCAAGTAGTCTCCATTTGTCCTTTTCGTATTTTTCAACCTTTTACAAGAACAAAATGAGACAGTCACCTTGACATCTCACTTTGATGTTTCTCAGCAAAACGACATTTTTCTGACATTTCAAGGCCCTTTAATTTCCATGTGGTCGTACAAGACACATTTCACTCTGAGGTTCAGAGTATCTTGCTTTTAATTCAAAAAAAAATGTATGGGTTCGGATTAAACACCTCTGCCAAGAGACAGTGTCAATTAATTGGACTTCACTTCCGTACATTCTGGGGATACATTTCATTACGTGAATGGAAGGACACTCCTTGTCTCTCTTCCCTCTGTGGATTGATGGAAATGAGATGAAGCTGACCCTGGACCCTGCCACAGTGTAGCACTAACAATTCTCTGACCTAATTTTTTTCAACAAAAAAGAAAATGTCTAAGTCCTACCCGCTGTGGTTTCTGACACATGCACTGAACGAAAAGCAGTGACTGGAAATCCCATCCATTACGGATGATCATTACTGAAATATCTGACACTACCACGTCTCATCGCTCTAACTCATAACATTCAGCACGGGGTATATAATTACTTAAGTGGAGAATGTGTTTAATTTTGCTTTAATATAACCTCGCACATGTCTAGTAATTGCAGTAATGTTCTAAAATGAACTCATGTAACCTGAGAGGAAAATCGGCTGATAAAAATAAAAGGCTGTCAGTGGTTTCACTTTTGCCTTTACAGCCTGGGCATCTTGAATTATTCACTTTGTGTGTGTGTGTGTGTGTGTGTGTGTGTGTGTGTGTGTGTGTGTGTGTGTGTGTGTGTGTGTGTGTGTGTGTGTGTGTGTGTGTGTGTGTGTGTGTGTGTGTTATCATTTAACCCCCCTGCCATTCATTTAATCCTCAGGACACTGCCAGTAACATGCATACAAACACTATTTTTTGAGTTATGCTGCATAAACAACATCAATTTGTGTATAAATGATGCACAGTCAAATATCTCAATATTTTCTGTCTTCACTTACACACACACACTCTCACACACATTCACACATCCATTCAGAAAACATCGGCAACAAATGGTTTACTATTCTCATGAGTGTTGAGACATAAATATCAGTAAGGTCATATGCTTTCATGTGGAAAGGCCAGTATCTGGGGATTTTGCATCAGGGATTGTCATGACAGAGCTCAGGGTATTATTTCAATAAGCCTAACTGGCCTGTACTAAGTCGACTTGAATGAATAGAAATGGTTTTGTAAGGAGACCACATAGTTTTTATGCCTATTGCCAGTGCTTGTGTAATATAAGTGCTTCCTTTAAGGCTGGCCAAAGATCACGGATATTTCATTTCCCCACCTCAACACCTGACATCTAATACAGTGGAGAGCTGCAGCGCTGCTCTGGCCAGCCCTCCCTGCTCCCAGGTTGACTATAATACTACATAATTTACTTACTTTAATGTACATATAAATTTATTTCTGTAGTTGCTTTATTTCTCTAAATCCTGTCAAGATGTCTTTACAACGCACAACCTGGGGGATTATCTTATTATGTTTGTTTTAAAAGGAATAATTTCTCCCAGCTCAACCTTTTACAGAAACTCTTTGGGCTTTGTGTTTGGGGAAAATAGCTTCAATATCACAGCGCTATCAATATCAATGCAATGCAATCATCTAAGAATAAACATGCATTCATGCAGTGCATTTAAATAATGTACTGTACATTCATGAATGAGATGCGTGGCTGATTGTTGTGCTTTTCTTTTTTTTTAACAAGCATTGAGATTAAAATCAGGAACAAATTGGGAGGAAGATTTTAAGCTGATGTGATGAGGCAGTAAAAATAAGCCTGGGAATACTCCAAATTTACTGGAATAATGTTACAGCACAGGGCAATTTTTTAAACAATAACATTAATTGGATTATTTTACCATCCCCTCTTGAGCCAGTAGTAGTGTTGCACTACTTTGCTTGCACCAGCGTTTCCATTAATTCCCTCATTGATTGGCCAGACACTAGGATCACCTAGCCAGATCTAAATCAGTCACTAATTAAAAGAGCAAGATGAAAAGCAGCCGACACTGCAGCCCTTCAGGACCTGTAAGGTGAAACAGTCTGTAACAACTACAAACTAGGAAGCTGCTTGAGACTCGCAGCAGAAAAAAAGAAGCTAGCTCTGCATAGTAATGATTCACAATCTTATTCTGCAGATAAACAGATTAAACTGGTATGGGAAACCTTCACTGATAATTATCACGCCTTTGTGCAAGGTCACGTAAAGGCAGGTACACACACACAGACGTGCACGTATTTACTTTACACGTATGGTTGATTGTGTAGAGATACTGTCACATTTACACACACACACCCAAACATTTAGCACATCTCAAAGTAAGAGAGAAACAGGAAGCTAGTCTCTTTCAGTAGCAGGTGCCACATGTTGCTGAAGTCAAGCTGGATTCAGTCTGCTTAAAACCTAACACTGCATAACAATGTTGGGCATTCACAGCACATCTGGCTCTGCCCCCGCTCATAACCAAAGGTGTTAGAAACGCTTCTGTCAGCCTGTCCTATAAATGTTGGCAGATCAGTTCGGCTCAGGAAATGCACCCCCATGTAGACAGAAGCCCAACAGGGGAGAGGAATTTGAGGATCGAGACCAGTGAAGGTTTTTTTTCTTGTGGAGCCTCAGACGATCCTCATGAGTAAGAGGTGGTGAGAGGTTAGTGAGGGGAAAAGCCCTACTGTGTTGTCTTCACACAGCCAAATCTACAGCTGAATCCCACTAATCCTTGGACGTCTGTCCCACAGCAGCAAATATGTAATCTCTCTCTATCTCTTTTTAACGTTTTGACACACAAGGCAACAGTATCTCATCAGAAAAGGTGTTGAGTCTGAGAATACCACTGCTCTTTACGTTGGTATAACGTCATATCTCATGAACTGCAATTAGCTGAGTGGGGAACGCTATTTACGTCAGCCACCTAGTTGTAATTCAAAGTCAGAGTTATAAAGACTTTCTGACACAGATGATATGTCCCACTTTTAAAACAAGAACTACATCTATTATCAATGAAGCAGTGACAAAAAGGCTGGTAGTGCATCTAAATAAAATCCAGCAACACTAAGGGTTATAAAAAATTAGCGATGGTTTCACTTGTTAATGAACAGCTACAAATATGTAGCAATAAAAATGGCATATTTAGACTTAATTTCCATTCCTCTCATGCGACTAACCATCTTGGTATAATGCATGAACACTCTTTAGTTGCAATAACTTCCCTCTTTGCCAACATTGCATCTTAACAAGGTGACACCACCTTCGGACAATTCTGTGACATACAATGTAATCAGCGACTTAATATGTAAGCATAGATGACACAGAGCATCTGGTGCCAGCAATTGATCTTCTTGCTATTTCCCATCACTGCTTGCTGCAAAATGTGTGAATGAGTGCGTCTGTTTCCCAAAGCTGCAGCCATTGATAGAGAAAATGCCCCAGTTAACGCTGAACAGATCACATAACAATCAACTTGATGAGCCTGATCAGCACCAGTCCAAGGTTTGGGTCATTTATTGGCTCATTGCGAAAAATTAGATTGAAATTGCTATTACATAATTGAAAAGAGAGCATTCACTCCTAATCACCTTTCAAGAGATAGACTTAAGAAGGCTTCGATGTGAAATAATGTCCCGATTTGAATAATGAAACCTCACAATCTGAATTGAGAACAAATTAATCCCGACCCCGAGCCAGACATGCATTCCAAGCACTTTGTACATTTCATTCTTTTCGGTGTCAAAAACCGGGAGAGGATCTGCAAGGCTGTCTCGTATCACAAGGCCAGTTTTAGAAGCCGGAGCTATTTACATACAGAGATGAAGCACATTAAAACAAGCGCAGGAACATCAAACTATCTTCATCACAGGCTTTCTTCCATCTCCGCACTGACGTTCTCTCTTCCCTCCTTGTCTTCGTCTCCTTGTTGTACTGGAGATAACACGCTGTGCAAATTCCATTCAGGTGCAAACACACATATTTGCATTTGTAACAGCTGTATAGTCAGCACCTGTTTATGAAGGAATTTCACATTCAAACTTGAAAGAAAATAGAGCAAAGCTATTTTTATATAAAGTGATAAGGCAATAAAACTGTTTCAACTTTGTACCTGGTACATACACCTCATAAATCTGGCAGAGTCACTTCAGTACAAAGCCTGCTATAAATGCTGGATTCTGGGTTCTTTGAGAAGAGAATGACAAAGGGTTTTAACAAAGCTGGCCCTATACATGCAGTGCAGGAAGTCTCACAGATCAGGAGGCATGACACAGCAGCCCAGGGTGACATGCGACATGGGCCACAGACACAGGCTAACATAGTCTTTATAAATGCCCCCATTTCCTCTTTTTAATAACCACTTATGCTGTCATTTCCTGCCCCATCCATCATCATGAAGGACCGCACCACACTGCTGCTAAAAGCTGCATGCCGCAAAACATTCCTGCACATTTCTCCATCGTCTTTCATCATTTCTTTTCACCCTCCTTTACTTTTTGGTGCGTGTGTATGTGTCTATGTGGTGTGCACACAGATATATTACAGATACACACACATACATACATACATACTGTACATACATACAGTAACGTGTATATGACAGTGTGAATCCCATGGGTAAAGTCTCAGGGTCCTCTCTCATCCAAAACTGTGGCTGGTGTTTGTGTGCAAGTATGCTTTTCATTTGTGTGCGTATTTTTGGGTATGCTCTCAGTGCATGTGTATATGTGTGTGTGTGTGTGTGTGTGTGTGTGTGTGTGTGTGTGTGTGTGTGTGTGTGTGTGTGTGTGTGTGTGTGTGTGTGTGTGTGTGTGTGTGTGTGTGTGTGTGTCTGACTGCATACCCATGGGTCCCTCACTGAATGTACTTTTTGAGAGTGTGTGTGACTGTGTATTGCATGCATCCATGTGAAGCTGTGTGCCTGCTAGCTGCCTCCAGACTTGTTTTCCCAAAACAAGCCGCAGGGCTTTGGCTCAGGTTTGTGTACGAGCGTGTTTGTGTGTGTGTGTGTGTGTGTGTGTGTGTGTGTGTGTGTGTGTGTGTGTGTGTGTGTGTGTGTGTGTGTGCATGCACCTGTTTGATAGTGATTGTGTGCAAGGAGTGCACACTAAATTCTCTCTCGCTGTCGTGTGTGTTTGTACCTGTCTGTGTGATTTTGTTTATGAATGTGTCTGTCTGTCTGCCAGCCTGTCTACAGCATCCTAATTTTGATTAAATATTGTTTATTCCCGCACTGTACCATAGTCCACTCTGAAAAACTGCACTCTAATCATACTTAAAACAGCACTTTTACTTCTAACTCCACGTTACAACTCTTCCCTCCCCCTCTAAGAGACTCACCACTCTATAAAAACTTGCAGTGAACTACACAAATGATGCCCGGTTTCTGATCATGGTGTTAGATAATATTTGATTTTCCTTCAACTTGTCATAATCAAACACATCATACTTTCACTATTACATCTAATTAGAGGAAGGTACAGTTCTGAGTTTCTACTGATAGCTTGGCAGCTCTGACAGAAACAATCAGTAGAGATCTGCTGTACCTTCACTAATGTTTGCAAAAAAGCTGTTTAGCTAATGTTGACAAGCAGATATTGTTAAAATCAGAATTCAATACATTTGTTTTAAGTTGAAAATCATTTCATGGTTTCACCTTGAAATTCAAATACATGCAGTAAATACTGGAGCTTCAAATATGTATATGAAGATGGACGGTAGTGAGTTGTTATGTCACCCATTAGTCTGTATTGGAGCCAGATTGAGGAACAGAATTGCTGCTTATGGTCAGCACCATTTCTATTTGGAGTCAGGACCTTCTATATAATACAACCCACCACCTGAGACCGAAGCGAACGCTAGCTTACTGGGAACATCAAGTTATGCACACTCGGGCTAAAAGTAGCTAATTTAGCTAAATAGTGCTTAGAGGGCAGGTATCATAATCGAGTAACATTAAACTTACCAAAATATTACAACAATAGTCCAACTCAGAGTGAGCCCTGGAGCCAGGGAGAGAAGCAGCTGAGCAAACTGTAAACCACAGCTGTCAATCAACACCCACATAAACATCAAAGCCTGCTATAAGGCTTCAAATCTTATCAATGGAGAATTAATCTCCAAAATGACCACAAGCACACTTATTAGAGGGCCCTTATTTAGACTGTAATGACTCATGGGAAAAAATAACTTGGTATTTCAAGAGAGAAGTTGAGGGATTTCTTTGGGGCCAACATCTGGTGGCTGTTGGTGATGTTGCACTTTAAGGTACTTCAGTGCTGGTTTCAGCCTCAATTGGTGGATGCTACTTGCTTGATACACATCAGCAATGAAAATGTCTGTCAACATTTACCCCCTTGAATTCATACTTTTAGAGAGCTAACACGTGTTTTCTTCATAATTAGAGGAAACTAACAATATCCAACCTCTACCTCATGTAACATGCAATATGTGCAACATGTGCAGTAGACTCTCTCTGTGTGTGTGTGTGTGTGTGTGTGTGTGTGTGTGTGTGTGTGTGTGTGTGTGTGTGTGTGTGTGTGTGTGTGTGTGTGTGTGTGTGTGTGTGTGTGTGTGTGTGTGTGTGTAAATAGTATTTTATTGTTTTTATGTATAATATTTATTTTGACTTTTTATTGCACCATAGGAAGAGAATCCCGAACAAATCTCGTTGTGACACCTGTTGTACAATGACAATAAAGGAAATTCTATTCTATTCTGACAATATTTTAATCTGTATTTTCACTTAGAGGTGTATTTGCACTGCACTGACTGATAAAAGTTTAATTTTAAAGAACGAGTGAATTTTATATTTTTTATATTTTTACTGCTGTTTACAATCATTTAATGTTTAAAAAACCTCTTCACTCAAAAAAAAGTCAGTTGATGCATTAAAGAAAATCTAGTGTGCAATTTAATCTGATAAATCGTGTCCCCTGCTGTTTTCAATGGAGGGCACTCTATCTGGAAATTATGGATTTATTTAACGAGCACTGTAGTCTGAGATGTTATCAGTGAAAATATAGATTTGTATTTAATAAACTCGATTTATTTGTCGTTTTTAAGTAAGCCTTCCCAGATTTAAAAAAAAAAAAAAGAAAGAAAGAAAGAAAACAGCATACTGCATTAAAGACATTTTTTAAATGGAAAACCTTAGTCACTCCCACATCACATGACCTCCTGCCTTCATGCCACCACATGTATAAAGGTCTGCTCCAGGCTAAAGTGAATATGCAACACGGTCATCGATACAACCCCAAGAAGAGTCCAGAGAAGAACACTGGGAGAGGGAAGTAGCATAATCGCTCCAAAACACCAGCCTCTGATCTTGTTAAAGACTAATTGATGTTCTATGTTAACAAGCTTTACCTTAATTAGTGGTATTAAAAAGAACATTGGGTGCAACGTGTGGAGAGGGTGGGAGAGGATTTTGGGTGGGCGGCAGGATTGAGGAAACTATCCACTAATGTTGCATCAAACAAATGATGAAAGGGGAGGAGAGAGAACGAGAGGGAAGCGGAAACTGTGCAGAGGAAGTCACAGGTTGCAGGGGTGAGAGAGGAGACGGAAAGTATTGAGGCAAGAAGAAACAGGGGGATTGGAAGAAGAAAAGAGACAAGCAGAGGGGGGATTGAGCTAAGCTTGAAGGTTTTCTGTGCAAAAGTCAATGAATCAATAAGGTGAAATTGATAAAGAGCAAAAGGGGTTGGAGAAAACAAGCACACAAATGTTGACTCTATTCCTCTCATCTCTTCTCAGGCGCCTTCCAACCATGTCCCTCCTGTGATATTCAATTCCAACCAGCCCTCTTAGCCCACCCCTCACTCTCCCCCCTTCGTTCTGCTGCCTTTCCAATCTCTCACCCCTGCTCTCCCCTCATGCCTTCTCTCCTGCACCTCCTCCTCCTTCTCCTCACACCTTCTCTCATCTCTCTCTCTCCCTCCACACCTTCTGTCTCTCTCTCGCTCTCTCTCTCTCTCATCACCTCTCCTTTCCCCTCCCCTCCTGTCTTCCCCCTTCTCACAGCTGGTACAGTACAGATCTCTCTCTGGGCAACTGTACAAAAGATCGGCAGAGAGAAGGGGGCTGTACTGACACTGAAGGCGAGACTTTAACGGCAGCAGTGCATGCAGTCGGCTGCTGCAGTACGCCTGTGTGTAAATTTCACAGGGCTTGCGAGGGAAAATGATAAACTGAACAGAGCACATCACCTGTGGGTGAAAGAGCTGATTGAAATGGATATCAGCTAGAGAATTCAACTGAGAGAGGGGTGAGACACGAAATAGCCCACAGAAATGGGAAAACAAACAACACATTAATTCCAATTTCCATCTGGATAAATGCACTCAGTGCCCCACAATGCAGGCCAATACATTTGATCTTGCTACTCCCAATCACTGCAGCAAATCTGCAAGAGAAGCAACACTGTGCCTCTCCATTTTACAGGTCAACAGCAAGATCTTCTGCCTTGGTGGTCTCCATGGTCCAGGGCCTTTTTTTTTTTCTTTTAAGAAAAACAAGTGGTAATAATGGTGTTTGTGCCTGTCATTCACCTCTTCCCCCTCATAAAGTACTGCAAGGCAAAAACAAAAGTTATTTGGGCACCCGAAGGCGGTGCAAATTTAGAAATCCACCAACAAAGTGTAATATCTCACACACTCCTTCACACAGCTGGGGAAAAAAAAAAAAAAAAACCCGCCTGCTCCAGCTGTCAGAGAGTGTTTGAGGCAAGTCAGCCCGTTGGGGAAGATTCCTCGGTGGCAACAGAGGGATAACTGCGTGCTGCCATACGCCCAAATATTCAGCGTATCGGGATATAAATAGATCAAGAGGCAAAACTGATCAGCAATCTTGCGGGCATAGCGGTGGCTATACAAGCAAGCAGAGACACACACACACACACACACACACACACACACACACACACACACACACACACACACACACACACACACACACACACACACACACTAACATTGACCACGCAGCCTGAGAAAATGAGCATCAACAGATATGATCACCTCAATTAATACATCCGCAGCAGAGTGAGGGGGGAACTGCAGCCAGTGCTGGTGTTTAAAGACTTAAGCTGAACCAAAAACTCTTTCTTTAGCTATTAATAGCCACCGATGCATATAAAATTCATGCCAGACAAAATCATAGCCTAAAGGTTTAGTCTAGCTATGTGATTAATTGAACTGCCGGTAAGCTGTGTTGTGGGTATGTGTATGTGTATGTGTATGTGTATGTGTATGTGTATGTGTATGTGATTACAATATGTATCCGGGCTACTGTGAGGAACCTATGCGTTAAGGGGCTAAGAGGCTTGTGAGTTTCCAGGCGCAGCAATGACAGAGGGGTCAAAGCCCCGGTGCGCTGGCCGTTTCCACTTCTCCATCCCCGGCCATCCATCTCTCCATCACAGGCAGCTGTACAGATGCCGACACCCGAGCCCTCTATTCCTGTCTCAATGACGCGTAGCACCCTCTCACTGCCCGAGCCGCAATTAATCTAAGCAGTACTACGAGTCTTGTGTGCGTGTGCGTGTGGGTGATGAAAATAAAAAAAAATGCCTCCGCACTCTGCAAATATCATTCAAATAAATGTACTTACTGTTTTTCACCAGCCTTTCCCCCCTCTTTTCCTGCGTCCCTCCATCCTTTTTCACATCCTTCCTTTTTGAGGTATCCGTTTTGCGGGTGTCCCCCCCCAACGCCGCCACCGCCGCCACCACCGCACACACACGCACGCACACACGCTGGGAAAATATATATCAAAAATATATATATGTTCTACATGTATTCAATTTCTCCGATCTCTCTCTTTACCTCTCTCCCTCCCTCTCTCCTCTCCTCTCACACACACACACTCTCTCTCTCCTTCTCCCTCTTTCCCTGTTCTTTTGTTAAAATTCAGTATATGCGCCCCGTCACCTAGCAACCGTCAACCTCTCTCTCTCTCTCTCTCTCTCTCTCGCTCTCTCTCTCTCTCGCTTCCTCCCCCCTCCCTCCCTCTCTCCATCACTGGCGACACGTGTTGAATGCTAAACTTAGCGGTCCGGAATAAAATTAATAAAGGGATGGACGCTCTATATTTCCCCCTTTCTCTGCCTTCTCCCTCTCCCTCCTTCACTCTTGCGCGTATCATAATGCAATATAAATATTTACTAGAACCACTCAGTCCTCTCATTGCCCACCCAACACCCCCCCCCCCCCTCCCCCATCTTCCTCTCTTGCGTCCCTCCGCATTTTCCCTCCCTCCCTCCATCCATCCATCCATCTCTAGCTCCCTCCCTGCATCCCTCCCTCGCCGTCCTGCCTTTTCTCATGCCTCCTATCGCCTCTTTCTGCTTCTCCAAGCAAAACGGAGGCGCCACACCAGCGTCTGTGGATCCACATGTGAGTGTCACCCTGCCCGGTGCGTCTTTGCATGGAGAGCTGCAGCGTGCGTGCCCGTGTGTGAGTGCATGTGTGTGCGTGTGAATGAGAAATCTATACTACTACAGTAGCAAGTCAGCGCCCATGTGTGACCAGGTTGCAGGGAGTGGAGGAACACTGCAGATCAGTTTGTGAACTCCTTATTTTTGGCTTCAGAGTTGAAATATTTGTATTTAAGTTTTTGTAACCATTTGTTGAACAGAAATGCATCAGTGGGCTGTTTTATTGTATATTTTGATTGCAATGCTTTTTCTTTCCAAATGTGAGTTTCTGGAGGAACAGGTGTTGAGTACTTTAGAGTATTTGGCTGTTGATTATCTATATGTTTCTTAATGTCAACAAATTTCACATGCATAGCCAAACCAACAATTAACTCATCCTCAAGTATTGTGTGTGCATCCAAAGTCTGGTATATTGTATTTCCCGGTGCCATGAGTCAATAAGCTGCAACGCTGCACTTAACATCTTCCCTCACCACAAAGAGTTTGGGCATGTAGAAACGCCTCAAAGACTAACAAAAGCAATCATGTTTTCATTCTCGGGAGAGCAGTTCTTTGTACAGTACAAGCCTCTGCACATGTGCAGTAACATGACTCCATTTACAGCTTCGCTAGTCTGTTGTGCTACATAACACAACCTCTTTGATTTTCTACTAAAGTTCTTTACAATGTACGCAGTATCACACCAGTTTGTAAAACAGTCACAAAATGTAATCTATAAATTCATGAACACGGATTGATTATTATTTTTGTGACTCTCAGCATGACTTTCAAAAAAATGGCAGTCTCCTGCAAGCCAAGTACATTAAGTCCACTTTTTGAAAGTCTATTCATCCACTCAACCCACCATCCAAGTAGGCTACATAAATTTGTCACCTTAGATACCTTAGATACCTTAGAACACAAATCAATGGATTAAATTTGGTAACAATTTTCACAAACGGCTGTGACACTAAGCTGCAATGTGGTACAAAATGACTGAAAACATGATCGCTGTTATTAGTCTTTGGAGCCATTTCTGAACAAACTACCGTAACCAAACTGTTTGGGGTGAAGGTACATTTCACCCAGTGCAGAAGCAGACTCATTTACCTGGTTTTAATACTGTTTGGACAACAACAGAGGTCTACAGCATAGATGAATAACATATATCAGGCTTTAGATACACACAATACTTATAATAGGCTCAGTTCATTGTTTGGTTCTGCACATGAGATTTGTTCAGTTAGAAAAACTATAGAAATCACCAGCCATATCCTTCATATTTGGGATGTGCTGTTCACTTCCTCTTAGTCATCCTTACTTTGCTCTTTTTCTGTGTGTAAACTTGATCAGCAATAATTAATGGAGCAGTAGTTAACCTAAAATCAAGAGCAGGCTGTGCACCACTCAGTTAAAGATCTTATTGTTGGGGTTAGGGTTAGTCACACACACTGAGCATGTGTGTGTGCAAAAAATACACATAGCTGCACATCTAACCACACACAGAGTCCTTAAATGTAACAACTTCTTTAGGACACACAGGGCAAAGGTCTTGCTGAATTGATAGAGCTGTCTCGCCCCTGGAGGGTCGGTAAATGATGGATGCACACCTTAGTTCCATCTAATTGAACAATCATCAATATGAGACTGACTCCAAGGCACACACATGCGCAGCAGAAGCCATACACAGGTTGCAGTATTGTGTAGATGTGTTAATAGTGTGAGCACAGATCAATGCCTGGAGGTGATGTCCCCTTTATCAGACTTGAGATCTGTCTTGAGAAACCATCACAGTCCCAAACCTCAAACCCAAATCATTAGGCTCGCCTCTGGTCACTCAGGTCACCAGTGTGTGTGTGTGTGTGTGTGTGTGTGTGTGTGTGTGTGTGTGTGTGTGTGTGTGTGTGTGTGTGTGTGTGTGTGTGTGTGTGTGTGTGTGTGTGTGTGTGTGTGTGTGTGTGTGTGAGAAATTTTAATGTTTATAATGTTATATCGTTAGTTCACGGAAATTACAAAAAAAGAGACAGATTTTCCTCACTTGCTCCTATAGTCATGCAGATATTTTTGGTTTCTTCGAAATACAATGGGGTCGAATGGAATTTCTTTTGTTTCGCTGGCAGCACTGAAAAATATGACATTAAAAAATTCAACAGCAACATCTCACTCCACAATCAGTGCCCCCATTACTCTTGATTATCTGGAGAAAATGCAGTCAACAGTTGTCACAGTTTTCCTTTAGTAGAAAATGTTTGTGACGAAAAGCTCGACACGAAAAGGTACAGTTCTGATTCCTGGGTGATAAATACCACACAGAGAAAGGAAAATGTGTTTTTTGGAGAACTGACACTTTAATCCACTGACATTTAGAAAAGTTACACACAAACACAACAAATGCAAACATGTAGGCTTCAATTTGCTTACACAGGGGCACACATTAGGGCTGCAACTAACAATTACTCTTATTAATGATTGATCGATTGATTCTTTTTTCAATCAATCTACCAACCATTTATACCATAAAATGTCAGAAAAAATCAAATCAAAATCTCCTAAATCTCAGTGTGATATCTTGCTAGTTTTGTCTGACCAACAGTCCAAAACCAGCAGATGTTTTCAAGCTTTTATCTTAAAAACAATTCATTAACTATCGAAATAGTTTCCAAGTAATTACTGACAAACTGATTGACTCACTGATCGTTTCACTTCTAGCACAGATACACACACAGACACACACACATACTGTGCATACTGTGGTTTCCACCTGGCTGTTTCCACCCCGCATGTTTTGTGATGGAATGAGGATGAAGTTGCACTGGGGACAAACAATTAAGAACATAAACTGCTGCTAGTTACTCTACATGCACACTGATGTACTTTCAGTTTTAGGACTCTCTCCATATGGCAATAAAAGTTAGGATGTGAGACGATTAGGCTCCAGATGGTATAGAAGGACTGGTGGCCGCTGTTCCCAGGCCACATGATCTGTGATATGTTATCCATATCTGGTTCAGTGGTGCGTTCACTGTCACTGCTGTGGTATTAATGTTCAGATACACATCAGCTATTCATATTTCTGCTATGGGGAAAAGGTGAACCAGCCGCTGTACTCTTCATATTCCTCTTGTTATCTGTATTTGCCACATGCATTCATCTTCATTTGCATTTGCATTCATCAATCAATTCATCATCACAGCTTGCCTCTGTGCACCCCCTCTCTCTTCCTTCCTGTCTCTATGGCGGTCTCTCCCTTTTGCTTACAGCCTATGGAGATACGAGTGGTAACATTAGGGTTTATGAGGCATGTGATGGTCTGCTTCATCACTGTATTTACTCCACAGTGTGTGTCGGTATGTTTCTGTAGTGAAGACATACAGCGAGTACATTTACATGATGTGCTGTTGTGGTTAATAAAGGTGCAATGTGTTATTTAGGCGCATCACTCTGCTGATGTCTGTTTTTCCCAGCTCCACCTCAATTTAACGTCTGTGAGAGCATGTGTGTTTGTATGTGGTAAAGAGAGAGAGTGAGAGACAGTTTGATTTTTGCTGTTTGGTCTAATCGGATGTGGCTGAGCTGTCCTATCTCTATTTACGCATCTGTTTAGCGCTGAGCTAACAATCAAGTTTCTCTCTCTCTCACACACAAACACTGTGTACACAGAAACACAAGGGTGCACTTGAAATTCTGGACTCCATTACAACATTCTCAAATATTTTATATTTTATAGTAATCATATTTAAAGAAAAAAGCAAATGTAATGAATGGAACATATTTATAAATTCATGTTTATTATGTTTTTTTTATGAATATAAAATTAAATACAATTAGACATGCTGAGATGATGCACAAGCAGTACGACAATTAACTATGTTACAGACTTTCCTGACGAAAAGCTTCTCCTTTATTTTTAAAAATAAAATTTCATTAATTTATGTTCATGTAAACACTGATATACCCTGCAGCAGTGGTGGAATAAAACTAGTAGCCTATATTTAATCAAATACTGTACTTAAGTATTATTTTTAGGTATATAGGCTTGTGTATTTTGATTTCTTACCATTTTACACATCTTTATACTCCTACACATCTACATACTTTGTCTGTATGTCTTATTTCATTACATTTATTTTACAGCTATAGTTACTAGTGTGATTTACCAGTTATTATTAGCTTATAGAATATGATGCATTGTAATAGATCACCTATCCACCACCAGTATATAAAGGAGTGAATTGTTGCTCCACCACGACAAACTACAATTCTGCTTGCACACAGTATTAATGCATCTAATGATTTAACAGTGTGACACCTTCAAGGTGCTTTTTCTGCATAGTTATTTTTATCTTAAAGTACATTTAGCTAATAATACTTTTAAGTAATTTTTTATTGTATAACTTTTACTCATTATGGAGTATCTTAAGTGTGTGCTATTGGGAACAGTAAACATTTTGAGCATGCAAGTTGGCCTTAATAACTTTGTTTTCCTTTGTTATTTTATTGGAAAATCCAACCCAAAAGATAAATGATGAACGACTATACACAGCCTGCGGTTTAAACAGATGACGCAATAAACTTAACAAATGCTACTTAAGACTCTACTAACAACAAACATAGTAATAAAGGTGCATGTTCATACACGTTTTGTTTTTACATAAATGGGATTTTTCTAGCCTAGAGAGACCTTTAACATTTCCAAGAAGGGATTTGACTTTTTCAAAAATGTGAAAACAGGGATTGGAGATAACATTTTCATTTCACTTGGTGTCCCAGATGGTGAATGTTTTGAACATTATAATGCTAATTTTACTGAATACATTACTGTTTATAATAATAGACATAAATGACAAATATTTTCCAAATTATACCACCACTGAACCGTTCAAACTTTTCACCCCCTTCAGCACCTGCAGACACAAACCACAGAGATGTTGTACACAAGCAATTAAAATTGATTTGTCTATAATTCAAAGTGCAGTTAATGAGGTTAATTGAGACAGAGAAAATTTCTTTTTAATAGTTTTATCACTTGATTCCTGTTATGTTAGGTCCCACTGAAAAAGAGACAAGATTTATGAAAGAGGTTGACCACACGGAGAAAGAGACAGGGGTGGTGAGAAGGCTGCTGGTGTCTCAGATGAGTGGTGTTAGTCTGGCAGTACAGTCTACAGTACCTCAAATTGAATTTGGCATGTTCACACAGGCCAAATGGCGGTTTTGAATGCTCGTTTTGGCTTTGATCGCTGCAGTGTGTGGGGGCTGGTCAGCTGAACTTGAACTATTCCCTTCTCCCTGTACAGCAAATAAGCATCAGGTCTTCTTTTTTTTTTTTTTTTTTTTTACAGCTCTGTTGTTTCCTCTCACTGTGACTGTCAAGTTCCTCCATCTGGCGGGGATGTCGTTAAACAAACAGACCTCAGGCCACAGGGAATATACTGAGATTTCCACACATTGCAGCATTCAACAGCCGTTTGTGAACTCATCAAATTGTATTTCTTCTGGAGTGGACTTAAAAGTTGTTGGGATGACTTTATGTTCCTGGCTGGACTGTGAGGTATTAACATTGAAGACACGAGGCTTTGAAATGGAACAAGACAATATGGAGGGTGTGGATGAGGGGATGGAGGGCTCATTATAGGTTGAAAAGCAGCAAAGAGGAATAGCGAGGAGGCAGGCCACGGAGCACTGCTATGTTTTTAAAAGAGCTGGAGATGCCTTTTCAACTTTCTGTGAATTCCTCCACCTTGCACACTACTGCACACTATATGCGTGCATTAACTTTCAGTCGTTTCAGTCCATCTCTCCTTCTCTCTCCCTCCAACTCTCTCACACAAACACAGGGCAGAAAAGTGAGGGAAAGTGGCAATTGAATTTCCTTTCAATGGCAGTGTGGAATAGGAAAAAGCACAGGGCCACAGTGCTAGCCTCTATCTCACGTAGACACTGAACGTAGCCTTAATCCATTCCTCTGCCCTTCCCTTTCCACACATACTTGTCTCCAAATCCCCTCCACTCCATTCCTGGAATAAATTATTTCATTTCTTTTTGGTCCACAGCATTTTTATTCGTCTCTGTGGTGCGCCTCAACTTCTGTCCCTATGGAGAGCCCTCATGAATGTGTTGGGCTCACACCCTCTGATCATCCCTGCTCTGAACGCCTTTAGATACACACTGGCTTCTGGCTGCCTCCAATGCACATAAGGACTCTCTCTTTCCCTCACCCTCCTCTCCCTTTTTCTCTCTCTCTCTCTCTCTCTCTCTCTCTCTCTCTCTCTCTCTCTCTCTCTCTCTCTCTCTCTCTCTCTCTCTCTCTCTCTGACTCACAAATAAACAAAGCAATAACGCAGGCTGTTGAATAGATCTGGATTCTTTATCTTTTTCTTCACGCACACAAACTCTGCAGAGACAAAACACACTTCACCCTCCTCTGTGGATATGAGCTTGCGCTGTTCATCCTTGTTCAGATTAATGATGACATTTAACAACACTGAACAATTTCAAATAACATCTATAATTCATCCGGGAACATACATACAACAATATATGGAACTCAGTCTATATTGCTGAGCTCGTGAATATGGAGAAAAGCGGCAAATGAATTATTCTTTTTTATTAATTGGAAGAGAGAGTGTAAGGACTTGATTACCAGAGCAAGAACCCTTTGTGTGTAATAGCATGTGTTCATATGGTTGCATGTGTGGGGGGGCTCTGAACATGTGTGTTTGAAGAAATTAATGAAGGCAGTTGCGCTCGCGCGCCAAGTTATCATGTTGGGGTGCTGCGCTGATTCGCGTGGCCTGGAACCTGTGTTTCCCAACGGGACATAGCTTGACAACACAAGATTGGGATTCGATAAAGATAAGTGAGCGCTCTGTTTCATCCAGGTCAGTGGGGAGTTCACTTCTAACTTCTAACCCAGCAAAAAGCACACACGGATTCACACAAGCATACACACACATAGAAACCACATTCCCCCGGCAGGCGGTCCTCCAGTGGTATCAATTAAGGAGCTGGTCCAATCAATGTCAGCTAATCTTAGCACCAGCTTGATACTCAACTACAAGGAGATTAAGACTAAGCTTACATCTTAACACAGAGGAGCCAGCCACACAATCATACATACAAAAGACCCCCCAATCACAACACATAAAACACACATTACACATCCCAACACCCAGAGATGTTAACACAACGCTCAGCCTCTTTTTTGTTTGCTGTGTGTTTGCATCTGGCGGTATTTGTGCTTTGAGACACTCTCTGAACAGAGGACAATAATGGAATGTGTACTTTCTCTTTCTCTCACAGTTTTTTTTTTTCTCCTCTTGTCTCTCCCTTTGCTAGGCTAAAATCTGACCTAAATACTTCAGGTTTTTTGATGATTGGACCAAAACAGAGATCAGAGGCGTCCAGCGGGCTTGTCGTGATAGTGGAGGAAAAGGAGTGAGGCTGAGGATCCGGACACACTCACGGAAAGATGCTGGTATTACCACACTTCATAACTGTACAACACGGACGTCATAAACCAGTCAAACTTTATCCCCACAGACCGCTGAATTCATCATCTTAAATCTTACTCAAAGCCTTACCTTTCACCCTGCCGTGAGATGAAAAAGCTGCAGTGTATCGGCTCTGTGCCCTCAACCAAGCCACTGCTAATCCAGGCCTGGGCGGGAGGGGTCCATCATTCACACGATCGGAGGGGACACCTAATAACCTTTGACCCTGGCTTGTGACCACACCTTGAGATAGAAGAGCCGGTAATACAGTGATGGCAGCCGGCCCACCAGTTAATGATGTGCTTTTTCCTTTTTCAGCTTAATACGGACCTGTCCTGCTCACAGTCATCACTGCACTGACACACAACCACAAGCTCGGCCTCATGCACACATTGTCTTTCTGTCGAACACGCGCACGCATATGGACACAATCAGAAAAGGAAACATAGAGGTCAAAGAACGCTTCAACAGTTTTTTAAGAGCGCCCATTTTTCATTTAATGACTTGAGGTGATGTGATAGGTGTAATCACCGTGATGAAGTCCCTTCCAATTCCATCAGCACCTGCTGATCCGCAGGACAGGAAATAAAGAGACACAGACCAGGAGAGTTTAAAAGAATGTTTTGCTCAGGTAGAAAACGTCCTCAGCTCAGTGTGAAAAGATGAGAAGTGGAGCTCACCACCAAAGTTATGTTTTACTGTTATAATATAATGGTGAGATTTTATTATAGACATTAATCTTAGTTTTTCTAAATTAAACATTTCCTGAGTAGGCAGGAATATTTTTTATTTTAACTGCAAACTATAAATCATCAGATTTAGTGCTGTCTAATGCACCTACAGGTGTGTAAGAAAATTTCAGTCATTCAGTAAGTAGCCTAACAGGAATGCCCGGCAAAGGTCTAAGACAAAATCATTGCATTTTCAATAAAAATGAATGTTGACGGTGTGTGAGAATATTAACTTGATTTTAGATAATAAGAATAATTTGCAAGTAAAACAAAAAGATGTTTTAAAACAGTGGTTCTCTGAATTCTTCTGTAGTAGTACTGAGACACTGCCGTGCCTTGAGATAAAAGCTAACATCCATATGCTAACATGCTGTTTTAAGTAAGTAGAATGTTTAGCATCTTTGTTAGGATGTTAAAATGTTAATTCTAATTAGCATGAAACCCAAAATGCAGTGGAGGCTGATGGGAATTGCATTAGTGCAGGAATAATGGTGACGCCACTCGAAAAGTTAAGGGATCATTTAAGTTATTAAAATTAATTCTAGGGGGAACATCACGACAATCCATCCAATAGTTGTCAATAAATTACACTCAAAAGCACACATCAACCTCATGGTGGTGCTACAGGTAGGGTTAGGAGACCACTAAAGTTATTAGTATATCCTCTCGGGTCCCTGAATGTCTGTAAAAAATAATCATAATCCATCCAATAGCAGTTGAGATATTTCAATCTGGAAGAAAGTGGTGGATCAACCAATAGACAACGGCATCACTATAACCACGTCACTAGTGTGGCTAAAACAATAAGTTGTCTAACTGTAACTACCTCCACCTCTGAGTAACATCTTTAAAGGATGCACAGGATAAATCGTAGACTACAGTAAACATCCATTTCATCCAGTGATCAATCAGGAAACCAATCTTTTGATTGACTTCATAATTGCAGGATCAGTCATCCTAGAGTGTTGCCATTCCTCACCATAGTTACCATTAACCCTGTTCCCAAACAACCTAGAAACCAAAATTAGATAATCAATTGAAGCAATCAATGACTTGATCAACTGGTGAATACATGTCTAAGTCACCACCAGTCATCCTTTAAACTGCAGTGATGCATGTGCTGTCAGAGCTCTGTGTGCATTGAGTCCAGGGAGAATAGAAGCAGAGACAAGCAAAGCACACCTCAGCTCTCTGAAGTGGCTTCCCTTCCTCTAAACACTGATCTGATAAGATAAGAGCAAACCCCACCAGGAATTTGTTTTCACCGCTCTTTCACGGTGGAGCGGATGATAGCGAAGACATGTGAAGAAGAGAGCCACTTTGGCCCTGTCTCAAGACACTAAGCAAGTGAATTCCACCAGAGAGGAGGAATCCAGAGCCAGTTATTGGTTTTGGCCCTGTCAGAATGACCCAGTGAAGCCAAACATCTGCTTCTCCTATTTGATGGGGAGGCAACAATATGTACTTGGCAGTCACTGTCAGCGCTCACTCACACAAAAGGAGAGTGGCCCGCGACTCAAGGACGGACACGGGCGAGAAATTATGACTGCTTCGATTCCACTACTCATTGACTAAACACGGATTCAATTAAACCCAGCTGAAGGTCACGAGGTAATACAATGTAAGCGAGTCCGGCGCTGTGCTTAATGGAAGCTCTCATGGCTCTGGTAATATTTAATCCAATGGCCCACCCTGACTATCCCCTTGTGTCAGGCATTTATATACCTGAGTGCTGGAAAGAAGTGTCACAGTGGGGGAAGAGGCCTGTCTGTGGAACGTGCTTCAAATTCAAAGACAGCTGTTAACAAAAGCGTGTTACTTAATGTTTCCAGATATAGAAAGATTATAGTGTTATTGTTAAAACAGTCTTGACGACAGAGAAGACAGAACTGATAGAGATCAGAGAGAAGGAGGGGGCGACACAGGTGAGGAGGTAGTAAAGTACAGTGGGCGGGGAGTAGATAGTATGGGAGGGAAAGAAGGGGGGAAGGAGGGAGGGAGGGAAAGAAGTGGGGAAGGAGGGAGGGAGGGAGGGAAAAAAGAGATAAGGAAGGAACAGGCAAAGGAATTTGTGAGGAACTGAAAGCAGCGGAGGGCGGTTGAGGCGAAAGGGAGGAGCAACGAGCAGACAGCAAGGTTACACATAAGAAGTCTGGGGAGGAATTAAAACAAAGCACAGAGAGGCAGGGACGGAAGAGAACAGGTAGAGTCAGTAAGAAGAACTTTTCAATCTTACTTCACAGCTAATTATCACCTCTTCACTTTGGTGCAAAGAAGTAAACAGAAAGTAAGAGAGAAAAGCAGAAAGCAACACACAAACAGAAAGGGCAGCTGAAGGCAGCGGAGAAAAAAGCAGAAGTAGCAAGAAGAAGGAAGGAGGGAGCAGTTAAAAAGTCGTGTTCAGGAGATTAATTGAGGAAAAAGAAAGAAAAAAGGAGCGGCAAGGAGGAAAAGTAAGAAACTGCAGAAACTCATTGACAGAGAGGACTGGACTTAACTCCATGGACTACTGACATCAGCACAACAAAGGAAGAAGAGCGTCAGAAAAGAGGTCACTCTGGTGCAGCGGCAGTTAGCTTTCCTGGGTGCACCTACTATGCAGCTGAGATAGACAGACCTCAAGCACAGACACTTCTCAGTTCATAAAGACAAACTCAGCACCATGTTGATGAAAGAGTACCGCGTATGTATGCCACTGACTGTGGATGAGGTAAGTGTGTTTGTCTTTCCCACGCTTTTTCTTTTACACACACATACACACACATACTAAGTGTACCTTCCAACAACTGTGAATTGCAAGACAAAAGAGGGGATTTTATTTCAAATGTGAACGTGTTGTTACGAGTTGTAATCTCGAAAGTCTTAATGTGCTGATAAGAAAACTGCCAACAGAGCACACAGACCTCCTGTCGCTGCTCTGCGGGAGCTTGGCACATTGGGTAGTGAGATATGTTCTGCACGGACATACTGTGCCAATCTGACGGAGGCAATGCGTAACACCTGGCCAACAGCATCATAGCATGCTGTTGTGTCTAAATTATCTCCCCCATCTGTCTCCCTCTCTATGTACCTCGCTGGTTCGCTGAAGCACTCCTAGCTGTGCAGAAACTAGTTGAACTGGTTACAGTTTGGCCAGACCTACATGCAAACAAAGGTATTTGGCCTGCAGCTTTATAAACAAAGGTTTATAAAGGATCCCGCTAGAGAGAACAGAGGGGCGGACAAGGGAGTTATGCGACAAAGTGCCCTTCAAAAGTAATGACCTCACAACCTCTTAAACTGCCCCGTCCCACTCAACTCTACCTGTTACCACAACAATGACAGTGATAAATGACAATCCAAAACAGGATTTACTATATCAGTGCAAGGCAAAATGAAACTTGAGCTGGCAGCAAATCCTGTAATGTTAACTCTAACGGCACCTTATTTGAGGCTGTAGTATCAAGTCATAACATTTACCTTGGCAAAAGCCATTTACAACATCCTAACCCTCACTCCAATTTAAGGGGCACATCATTGATTTTCAGGTATGAAATATCCAACAGCCCTCCTGTAACACAACACGGTCCAGGTGTGTCGAACAATGTTCACTATTGTATTCTGCGGTGAGAAAAGCAGACAGGTGACAGCTGTAGATCAGGTGGTTAGAGTGGGTCAGCCTTTAATTGTGGGGTTGGTGGTTCAATCTCAGCTTTGACTCACATGATGAAGTGTCCTTTAATTAGCTAAACTACAAGTTTCCCATATGAAGGAGGAAGAATGTAAGTCAGTTAGAGCAAATTCGGGGTTACATAACAAACTCAAGTCCTTTTATGATTTTATCACACATATTTTTTTTAATTGCCTTGAGCTAAAATCATAAATTCTTTCATTTTCAGTTGCTGTCACACTGACACTATCTGCAGAGTTGCTGCCCTTCAGTGATGAGCTATATTTACACTACTCAGGAATTTATTACAAACTCACTGATTGTAAACAATAGGAAGAAAATGCATGCTAAATATTGTTTCTCAGCATGTCAGTAATGACAGCTATTCAGAGTGCATAGTTGTGATTGAAGGACAGATAAGTCTTTCAACTTCCAGCTGAGATTAACTTTAAAAATGAAAGGGATCAAAACCTTTGTGTGGGATGGGCTGGCTGCGCTGTAGACTGTTAGTCTTAAGACGGTGTAAAAGCACCCATCACTGTGATTCATTAAGCTCCATGAATACCCAATAAGTAAATATTGAATGTTGACATTCCACAGTAATTGGAACAAGAAGTAGGAGTGTCACACTGATGTCAACAGTGTACAGTGAAGGATGGCAAAATGATATCTGCCCTCGTCTTTCTCTCTTCCTCCCCATTTTTCTCTGTTTCTGTTTTTAATTAAAATAATGCTTTAGTGGCACATTGATAGAGAGCGACACAATGAATTACATTATGGTGGCCACAGCAGAACAGTTTGTGTTTTCAGTATAATTTTATTGCTTTTTCATAATAACTTTATAAACAAAGTTCATCGAGTGATTTGCAATTAAAGCAAGCAACAAGCAATAATAATGTACATAGAAACAAGTTAGGGAGGAATAGAAAGAGCCAGATTGCAGAATCAGTGAAAAAAATAATTACTGGGTAAAGCATGTCATTTTTAAATTGCTCCAAAGACAACACTGATTCTGTCAGGCTGAGCTCATCCGTGGAGCTGGTGCCCAGAGGCCTCGTCCTCTTTCCACTCACTAACACAAAATACACCAGATTCATCGGCATCAAGCTCAAACTAGGCCTGCACCAGAGGAGAAAGTCCCATCCCCCCTAATTTAGACACCCTGTATTCACCCTCACTGGCCAAATTAAATGTTGATGTCTGATACGGTCACTTGAGGGAAATCTTTGTACACAGCATGCAACTATTTAAAAAATGAAGAGCAAATACAAAGCCCGTGCCTAAGCAGCACTGAGTAGGCTAAGTGCCTCTCAAGACAAAACCAGACTCAGCAACTGTGGCTGAACCTGCTGCCAGGATTTTCTGCCGTTGCTCTCACCAGCTACTAAGAGCTTCCGCTAACTGGGTGGTGCATATTATAATTACTTAAACGGAGTGCCCAGTTTATTGATTTGATATGAAAGAATGAACACACATGTAATAGATGTTGCATGTACTAAGTAGACAGAAATAACAACACAATTACCTGCTCTGTTTAAATGTTGTTTTCATGCATGACCACAATCAACAAACATTTTGTGGATGAAACTTAACCTGTACTCACTTTGATTTTAGATTAGGGATAATTATACTAATTATTATTATTACTAATTATACTTCCAGTTTCACGTTTTCTCATCAGTCTTTTTTTTCCTCCTATCTTCACTACTGTAAACCTCATCCTAAACCTCTCCTCGGGCTTCAGTATAGGATTGGGCAGCTGTACATGATCAGTAAGCACAGCTGTGAACAGAGTGGTGGAGGAGAAGGGGTGGAGGTGGTGAGGAATGAGTCAGATATTCACCCTCAGCACGGCCCAGGACAGATGACCGAGAAGCGAATCTACCTCAGCAGGTAAAGTGCACTCTAATTATTTTGTTGCTGAACTTTAATTCTGTCTATTTGCAAACTGAGTGATCTTTGATCTCTTACTTCACTGCAAAGCTTCACAATCTAAAGATCTGAGTTGCAGGTATCACTACTGACAAGCCATAACATGTCATTTCAACAGCACAGTGACACAAACACTGCAATGGAACCTGCCTAAATCCAAAGTCCAAGTACCAGAAACATGCTGAGATCGATACTGTGGGGTTACAGTGGAAATGTCATTGTACTATGAGCTCATAGGCCAGCAAACAGTTCAATTATTTTCATTGTGTAAGTACAGACTGGGAAAACACACCCGTGTCATCCTGATGATGGTAATTACAGGATGTGTGACACATTTCTAGCCTCTAATATTTAGCTTCTAGTGTTGAAAATATATTAGTGTTGGTTTCGCAAGGTATTAAAAGCTATTCACACCACAAAAAGTTATTCATACTTGTGTACAAAAAGCACAAATTATCAGGTACTTTTTCTAAATGGTTAGGTCATGCATTCAAATAATGGTAACAATTACTTTAAGTCCCCCGTTTATCATTTAAAAGCAGTATGTTAACAGATAATGGTTTTTAAATGGTGGATATCTGTAAATAAAGGCTGATTTATAAACAAATAAGTACTGCCAATACAATAAAATACGAAGCAGTTTACATTTATTTTAATTTAATTTTTTTATTATTATTTTTATGACAACTTGAGGATTTGGGGGGGGGGGGGTTGCTATGATCCACACTATTTGTTGGCTTGGAGCAGTTACCACGCAGTCTGCAAAGACTCCAACAAGTTATTGCTCCAAGCAAAGAAATAGTCCAGCACAGATTTTGTAACCTTCGGAGAGGACTAGGCTATCCTGTTCCTCTTAATCTAGTCTTCATACAGTCTTTATGCTAAGCTAAACTAAGCTAAGCTAACCACGTTCTGACTGTAGATTCATATTTATCGTACAAACTTAAGAATAATATCGATTTTCTCACCTATCTCTCTGCAAATGGTAATTAGAGTATTTCCTGAAATGTAAAATTACTGCCTGGATATTTTGTCAATATGTCAACAACTACAGCTCCAAGCATTTATATATGTTTATAAATACTTGTTCACTCTCCATCAGTAAACACCATACCATTATGCAGTCCATGAGCTGTATCTGAAAGCTCCTCAAGAAATCGTGTAAGTGGAGCTAGTTAGTGGACTCTGAGTTAAGATTTTTATTTTATTTTTTTAATTAAACTATTAAACCAAACTACAACACCTAGAACCAAGAATGCACCTTAAAGCTCAACAGTTTTAAACCTGCCTGCAATTGATTTGGTCATGTGTATTATTATTAACTGTTCATAGACCAGTTATGAACGATTCAGGAGAAGCACAAATACATTAATAAACACTTTAAAATGTACTTATGTCTGCTTACAATTATTGTGCTTTATAAACAAAGGTTTTATATTTTGCCTATGAACACTGCTTAAATGGGGTCAGTGAAAATAAGAAGTTACCTGAATTATTTTTGAATTGATGATTATGTCTTTCCAATATGATTTAAACAAATAAGACAATCTGGAGTCATTCAAGTAAACAAGGAAGTGTTACAGCTTAAATGTGATGATGATTTAAAGCTATGCATGACCAACTGTCCTTGTTATTGTGCTGGAAGGATTATTTGAAATTAACCCTAAACCAATGACAGTCCATCAATCACTGAATTTTGATTATGATGAAAGTCTGCTCTGACAACAAGCAAACATTTATTTTAATTCTACATTCATTTCCTAACCCTAAACTGACCTCAACTCCATTTGTAATCACCACTATAAACCCAAGGCCTAATCCTAAAATAAACTCTAAGAAAAATAAAGAAATGTTCTCACTGTGGAGGATTTTCCTAATCTCTGTGCTTGCAGGACATTTGGTCCTCATTAGTGAATAAATGCTAGAACCCAAGCACACGGATTTGTATTTCTATTCTTGTGAGGACCCTCATTAACATAAATACATCCCCTCGCCCTAACCATCACAAGTAAATGCCAAACCCCATTTCTTATCTTAAACTGAACCCAAACCCTTTTTGTCACCTTTAAAACCAAGTCTCTTTGAAGGTTTGCCCCAAAATGAGACAGACCAAAATGTCCTCACATTCTATAAATGTTCTCACTCCCAACTCAAATTGGCCTTCACTAAGGTAGACATACGAGTACACACACACACACACACACACACACACACACACACACACACACACACACACACACACACACACACACACACACACACACACACACACACACACACACACACACACGTAGTACAGTGAGTGCAGAATGTTTTCCACCTCAATCATGTTCTGACATGTGACCTAGAAGCTACAGTAACAATTCATCACCACAGGTGTAATTGGGAATGAGTCATACAAATGAACACTGTGGTGAGAGTAGCCTACAGGTAATCTGGCTATAAATGGCACAAAAAACACTTAGGATTTCTCTGTCTTTTGACATAATCTCTCTCTCGGACTCTCCTACCCACTCTGACTGATTCTTATTTCTTTCTGTGTTGGTTTCAGTAAACTGCCATCCTGGGCAAAAGCGTTCGTCCCGCGATTTTTCTATGTGACAGAAAAGGCCTGGAACTTCTACCCATACACCATCACAGGTGCTTGTGTGTTTATGTTTGAGTGACTTTCTTTGTGTCAAACATCAGGTTACTTTCACCTCAATGCATTATGCAAAACTTATTTACTTTTAACAGCTGGTTTTCCAAGTACCATCAAATATTTATCATTGTGTATGCATGTATTCCCCTGTGGTAAAGTAGAGCAATTGCATGCTCATGCATGTGTGAGTAACTAATGCTGTTTTCTCCCTTTCCATATTGAACGTCCCTGGTGCTTCAGAGTACTCAGTAAGTATTCTCACACATCATTTACTGTACATGAATGCAACAGAGCTCATTCTCATCTCTTTTCAGTATCAACGTATCTAATCTGCACCTGCTTCCACTCTCTGTATCTGTACCCCACAACTCTTTTTCTTCATTTTTACCTCTTGTCACCCTGTAGGTATCATTTCTCCCAAAGTTCAGCATCCGTATTGAGACGAGATTTGAAAACAACAACGGTGATAACAACAATGTGAGTATAAGGGAGAGAGAGCAAGAGGTGAGAAAGATGGAATGATTAGAGGAGAGGGAGGGGGAAGACAAAGGGAACGAGAGAAATCACAATTTTCTCTGCAGCGCAAAGAAAATGTTCATCAAATTGATGTGCCCATTACAAGGAAAACAAGCAAAGCACATAATGCAGTATTGGCAGATCTATTAACCAGACATGCAGCGCGGTGAGCACAGCTGCCATGCTGCATTTTGTCCAAGGCCAAAACGCATAAAAACACACAGAGACATTCACAAGCAATTGCAACTCTGTCTGGCCCTGATGTTTCCACTCCGTAATCAAGGAACAAGACGCAACACGTCAAATATGGAGATGCGGGGTTCAGCTTGTGGAGAGAAATGCGGTGAATCTTGTTTCATGTCACAGGTTGTTAAACGGTACATGAATTTATTCCAAACAAACACGTATTCATAGACAAAGTTGTGCATGACCTACACACGATTATGTAAGCTTCAAGGCTTTACGTTTCTACACCACAGGGAAAACAATGCGAGACAATGGGTCTGATGGGGAAACTGGGAGAGCATTTTGAGCGTGTTGTAGAAAGCGACACAATGCATTAGAGGGGGCAAGACCTTCGGTAGATGCAGACCAAGAAAAGCAGAGCGTAGCAGGCTATTATCTAACACCAGGTTTTTCTTATTTGTTAGTTTTCAACTATGAAATGAACAACTTCAGTAAGGCATTAGAACAATTTTTAAACAAGGTCAGATATAAGTGTGACCCTCCCACCGCCTGGAGCTTCCCTCCATTCTCTCTCAAGGAAAAGTGTATTCCGCCATCATAACTCTTCTTTTCTCTCTCTCCTTTAATATCCCTTCGACCGCCTTGTTTTATTTTTCCTCGCCCCTTCCTCTCTCGGCCTGTTTACTCCTCTGCTTGCTCCAGTATGAGTTGCTCCAAGGGCCTCAGGGTGGGATATAGAGAGGGGTGTTATGGTGTATGACCTCACTTTTCCACAGTTACTTATCTACTCTCATCCTTTCCTCCGCTGAGTGAGTGACTGTGCTTGTGTTTGAGAGTGTGTGTAAGTGTCTGCTCTCATTATACTGTATGACCTCCCTCCTCTGTTTGAATGTAGGTGTTTGGGGACACACCAACCCCAGCAGAGCATGTGAGTTTACTGGATATCCTGAATGACCCCATTCCTGAAAAGCACTACAAAGAGTCAGAGGTACGTACAGCTCTGTTATAAACACACAAACATGTACTGTTGTTTACTCTTTTGAATCAACCAAAGAAAAGTGCTTTAACTACCTCAAAGAAATTGTTGAATATTTTAGGAAATATGCTTTTGGGAAATACAGTCATCATACACATGATGACTGGTGTATAAACGGTTAACCTCAGTTAAATGCTGTAGCCAATCAGAATACATGTTCAACATATGTGAGGTCTGTTCCTGACAAAGTAAAGTGTTAACAGCAATGTCACTCTCTGCCTAGTTGTTATAGATAATAATGTAATATATAGTCAGAATAAAGGAAAAGTAATCTGAAGTCACCCAAAGTGAGAAGGATGCACCTTGATGACACAGTCAACCCCAAGCCCTCCTGTGTCAAGGAGAGGCAATAAGACAGTAGTTAAACAGGCTAAACAAGCTAGCAAGGGGAAAAAAATGTTGGCAATAAATAAAACAAGTGAGAACAACACAGGAAACAGGTGTGTGAGGCTGTGGATAAGTCACACAAACGTAAATCAGAAAATTAACAGGAAACTACATGAAGGGCAGAAAAAAGGAGCCAGGCAGCACAAACAACATCAGCTCCAGCAGTGTGCAACTGAAACCACCAGGGGAGTTTGATTTTAAAAATGTGAATGGTCAAAGTGAATAAGATGTTTCCAGCGCTCCAGAATAGCATCAAGCTTGGATAAACAGACACAAGAATACCAAGTAAATACACCAATGTACACTCACTCTAGGAGACAAAGATGACAACATATTGAATGTCTTGCCATTAAATGACAATCTGAAAAAATCATATTAAGATGTGAAACAGGCTTTTGAGAAACACTGTGTGAGTGAAAAGAACATTATTTTTGAGCTTGCGCGGTTCAACAGGCGCAATCAAGAGCCAGGAGAAAGTGCTGAAGCATTTATTACTTCTGCCCATAGCCTAGCTGAGCATTGTGCATTTGGAGATCTAAGAGAAGAATTGATCATAGACAGAATTGTTGTTGGCCAAAGATATGAAATACTGTCTGAGTCATTGCAGTTAGATCCTGAACTCACATTAGTCAAAACTATAGCCAGTGTGCGTCACAGTGAGGAAATAAAGAAGCAGCAGCCAATACTACATGGCAGCTTAAATGAGAGGCAGTCAGAGAACGTAGAAGCATTAAATGCCAGGCGACAAACCCAGAGAGACACAAAAGGACAAAAATACAAAATAAAAACAGAGTCACAGGTTGTGCAAGATGTATAAATGCAACAAATCACCAGAGGAAGGATTGCCCCACCAAACATGCAGAACATTGCAAATACAAACAAAGGACATTTTGCCCAAAAATTTTCATCAGTTGGTGGCATCTATGATTTCACAAAAGATCCTGCAACCCATGGAGCAGAAGGTGTCGCCTTACTTGGAGAGGTGGTTATTGATATTGACAGTGTTGAACATGAGTGGACAGAAACTCTTGAATTGAATAGTAAGGCAGCAGAACTCTAATTAGACATTCAAGCTGGACTTTCAGCTATTCCGAGCCACCACTACTCCACAGAGCAAACATGGGACACTGCAACACCCAAGGACAGATCAAGTCAGGCAGCTCCTGGATGTAAGATGATACTTCAAAGGAAAATTGGAGTTTTGAAACAAGACAACTGAACAAGACACCTATGTGGGGGTCAAACTGATGAAACCGCCATTGGGGCTTCTAGCCATTAACTTGACCCTTGTTAAACAGGTGCATACCGTTTAGGTGGAAGAAGTAATCAAAAATAGGTCCCTCATAGTGTCCATGGGGTAGTGAAAGCTGAAGGACCCACACAAGCAAAATCATATGCCCTATCTGCCCCATGTTGATTCCCTCTCTCACTGCATGGAAGTGATGGGAGTAATAAGTTCACTAAACCCACTCTGTGGTGTGCCAGCCTAGTGGTTGTGTCCAAAGCAAGATCAAAGGAGAAACTCTGGCTGTGTGTAGATCTGACACCCCATCAGGCTGAACATGATACCAAACCTCACCAGGTACTCTGAACTGAGAGAGGATTAATGCTAAACAAGGACAAATGTGAGTTTGCCAGGATCAAAATTACATTTCTTGGACACTGCATCATCACTGAGTTTGTCAATCCTGACCCAAAAAAGGTCAAAGCCATTCTGGAAATGTCAGAGCCAACCTGTGTTGCCAACATCAGAAGAGCGATGGGCACGGCTAATAAGCTGGGCAAGTTCCTGCCTCATCTGGCATCATTCAAACAACCTGTGAAAGATCTTCTGGTTGAGAAGACAGACTAGTGCTGGAGAGCACCACAAGAGGCTTTTCAGAATCTTAAGCCATAACTCAGCTCACCCTAAGTCCCGGCTTTAAACAATGCATGTGTATCAGCTGTCATATTGTTCTTCAGTCTTGGAGCTATTCAGATCCAGATCAGCCAGAGAGTAGTGACTGGAAGCCAGTTGTTTTCATCTATAATGCTGAAAAAACACGATGCTTAGATTGAGAAGGGGGCACAGGTAGTAACCTGGTCATGTGAGCACCTGCAATCATCCCAACCTGCCCATATTTCGTTTTAAGGTGCTGGAAGAGCTTACTTCTTAAATCCTGAGATTCCAATTGAAATTCTCTTGTGACATTTTACATGTATCCCTAAAACTGCTCATTACAGCAGACACATTTTCACAAGAACCAGTGGAGCACACAGTCACTCAGGCAGTGGAAGAACAGAAGGCAGACATCCAAATCTTTGTGGACACAATCAGACAGTCTCTCCCAGCTAATGAAGCTAGACTGCAGTACACTAATCCACTACTGTCAAACTCAGTGACCTGACAAAGCTCACCTATAGGACCTTACTGGAAGGAGAGACAGAACCTGGCCCTGGCAAGGGATCTTCTCCTGAAAAGACAAAGAGTTGTCATCCCCATCTTGTTAAAGAATAAATGCTCAACATCCTCCATTTGGGTCACCAAGGGATAGTCAAGAACCAAGGCAGGGCCTGTCAGTTGGTCTGGTGGCCACGGCTTTCAGGTAACATAAGCAAGAAAGTTGGACACTGTCCCATATGCACAGAACAACTCAAATGGGGCATACCACTGTTACCAAGTCCTGTCCTTAAGAGACCATGGCAATGTGTGGGAACAGAAATATTAATCTGGGACAAGAAGTGGTTGACTATTTCTCCCGATACATTGAAGTCAGCCATCTCCATTTGCATAAGCCAACACAGTCATATCATCTACTCTCTTATAAGACTTTGCCAGAGAGTATGGATTCACTCACACAATCAGCAGCCCAATATACCCACAAGTCAATTGAGAGGTTGAGCGAGCTGTTGCCACTGTGAAAGGCGTGTGGACAGAGGGAGGAGATCGTGCTAAAGCTCTACTCCATTAATGACTCCATCGAATCACTCCAACACACAGCCGCCCCAAGGTCTTGAGGACTGTTGAGGAGAAACTGTATACATCTGCATGCAACTCATCCGACAACATCTGATGCAAACACCAAAGATGACACAGACTCAGGTAGTGCTAACAAAACTGCAGGTGACCCAGACAGTACGCATGTTAGGAGCTCAGACAGACACTCTACTACTAAAGGTGCAATGTTGGTGAGAAACATAAGTGTTACATGGGTTGCAAAAAAGAAAGAAAAAATGACTTGGTTTCACTTAAAGTAGTTATGGTTCAAAAGAAATGAATTGGATCATTAATGTGAATAAAAATAAGGCCTTTTTTGTTGTTGTTAAATGCTAAAAGGAAAAAAGAGAGACAAAAGTTTATTTCTTAAAAAGGGAAGACATTAGGGTCAGAATAAATGTTCAACAGATATGGAAGTTGTGGGGTTTTTTCCTGACTAAGTAAACAGCACCCTAATTCTCTGCCTCGTCATTACAGATAATAATGTAACAGACCAGTACCACTCTTAAGTCTGTGCGCTAAGTATAGAGCTAAGGCAGGAGGAAATTGGCTTTTAGTTTAATTTAGCATGAAGACTCGACGAACTACCAGGACCTCTAAAACCCAATAGTTAACACATTGTATCTTGTTGGTTTAATTCACAAACATGGAAACGAAGGAAGAATTAAAGGGGTAGAGAGTGGTGGAAGTCAATGCAGCCGATCGCTATTCACAAAGTAGTAGTTACAGCTCCTAACTCCTCGTAATAATCACAATGTGTCCTTTTTTATACTTCAAGCATATTTTCTAAAATGCTGAATTATTTGTTTAGAAATATAGAAATAATGGCTCTTAATAGATAAGCTATGTACAACAGAACACAAATTATCATAAACAAATGCAAAAAACACTCTTTTATTCCTTGTTTACTTTGCTTTACTTGCTTGTGTTTTTCCTTCTAAAAGAGCATAAATCAGTAATACACCCACACACCTTTTCCCAGTCTGCCTATCTTCATTCCCTTCCCACAAAGGTTTCACACATTTTTACTGCCAGCCATTGCATAGATACAAAGGTCAATTCACAGGACTGGTACATGCAGATAAACACACATTGACACTGATATGGATACATAAACAAGTGCACATCCATTCACACACATGCAGAATAACCGCAAGCACACCGAACTCCTGGCATTGTGAGAACCTAATATCACAGACACACTTTGCAGTCATCCTTTGGTCGCAGATGCATAATGCATGTTATAATACTTTCTCCTTATGAGCTGTGTTAAGCAACAATCTGCTTGCACATCCACACATATACTGTATCATCACACTCACTCTCTCTCACACACACACACACACACACACAAATCCATAACTTCCCTCTGAACATGCCTCAGAGGGACAAAGCTTCTGCAGACTCAGCAAGTATCAAGTAGCATATAGTTTGCTCTTTGCAGGACCTGAGTCGCTGGCAGTCAAGTAAAACTGGCCGAGGGCCTCTGGAGAAAGACTGGAGAGACGACCACAAGCCCATTATGTGCTCCTACAAGCGGGTGCAATGCAGCTTTGAGGTCTACGGCTTTCAGACCAGGACAGAGGAGTTCATACACAGAGTGAGACATAGGTTTTTTCCCCTATAATGTTGTTTTCTTTTCCCCATGTGCTGATGTAAAGGGGGTTGCATCAAGATAAGATCTGCAATTAAGGTTAAAAGCCTTTATGGGTGTAATACAAAGTGGAAAAATATAAATGTACAGCTAATTGGATTTTTTTTTTTTAGTATTAATTTCTGTAGGTTTGAGTCTTTCACTTCACATCTGGAGTGAAATGATGATCCTCAGCAATCCTGAATGATTATGAGTTGTTTATTTGTTTGTGCTATGTCATTTTGACATGAATTTATCATTACCATATTAATTTATGGACATACATTTTATTACCAAGTCCAATGCCAAAAAGGTTGTTAGCGTCAAATGACCTCTGCACTGTATCTCATGTAATGCACCATTGGGTCAGATTTATCGTGAATTTTCCTGTATTCTTTCTGTTCTAGTCTTCTCTGTATTTTCTGGAAGGTTTTCAGAGTTTCTAACTACGAAGGCTGGTAGATTAAGTTAAACAGCTGATGGAAAAATCCCTTTCAACAAATTTATCCTCCACAATTAAGCAAAACAATGAAGCTCAAAGAAAAACCAAAAGAAGTAAGAGTGAAACTAGCGACGCCCAGTATGCAACATTTTTACAGTGAAACAGGAGTGTTTACGGGAAATGTGGTTTTAGCTCAAACAAAGCATATAATACAACTGAGATAAGTCTCCACTTATCTGAGATAAGGTATCACTTGTCTTAACCATGGTCTTGTTTCTTTCAAGTTATTACACAAAAGGTATGGTCATTATATAGACAATGACGTACTGAAAGATAACGCTAAGTGATGCATAATACAACTGCACAGAAACACAGCTGCACATAATAAATGTAGCATTTTAATGACATTGTTTCCTTCCTGCCATGTTTTTGTTTTCTTTGTTATCTCAGAACATCCGAGACATTCTTCTGGTTGGCCACAGGCAAGCAGTCGCATGGATAGATGAGTGGCACGGTAGGTCAGAAAAAGTCACAATGCAAATGTTTCATATTAAAATAGAAAACATAACAGAGCAGTGCAGTTTTACTTTGTTATATTTTTAAATATGACTTTACCCTCAATATACACAGGTTGAACTTTAATACATATTTGATGCTCTATTCTAATGCAGTGTGGGCTGTGCTTTCCCCACAGGGCTGAGTTTGGATGAGGTGAGAGAGTATGAGCGGAAGATGCAAGAGACGACCAACAGCAAAGTCAAATCAAGCCAGAACAACACAGGTGAGGTTGGAGCTCCTGACCTGCACTGTACAGAAATACCACAGAGGATGGGAGAGGGGGGTGCAGGAGGTGGAGTGGGGGAGAGGAGAGAGAATACAGCTGAGAATACACTAGATGAAAAGAACAGTTTGAAATGTGTAGTTGTAATCCACCATAATTATCCTTGCATTTAATTGTAGCATAATAAACAGGAGATATACTGTAGCAGGGGTGTGAGAATGTACAGAAGTATAGAGAGAAAAATATACAGATTCCCATCCGAGGCACACATTTTTAGATGATTAGGAATTTACAATACATCTGAATAGGTATTTATTTACCCTGCCATGTAATCCACTGCTGTCAATGGACTGGATAATAGCATGATTTAATGTTTCTTTAATGCTAACAGGCTTAAACAGAGGCTGGTTGCACCACTAGCTCCTTAGCTGTGCCCTACAAGTACCCAGATGGCTGGTGTACATCTGTGAGAGAAAAATGGAGAGGGAAGAGCAGTCATAAAGCATTTCGTAACACAAGGAGCAGTGAGGAGGGAGAGACAGAGGGTCTATGCCCAGAAAAGGAAGACAGAGAGACAGATGTAAGAGACTGAATAAGAGTGTAGGCTGGCTCATGAAGTGATAATGCCACTGCGTCGGTCTGATAAACACTGTAATGCAGCCACCTGCTGAACTCTCCCCATCACTAGCCCTTGCAACATAAATAACCAGCCATTGCAGCACTTAGCTGCAAATGTCAGGCCTGGTGGAGGTCTGTATGTGGGCATATGTGTTGTGTGTGTGTGTGTGTGTGTGTGTGTGTGTGTCTGTGTGTGTGCGTGTGTGTGTGTGTGTGTGTGTGTGTGTGTGTGTGTGTGTGTGTGTGTGTGTATGGTCACCCTGCCCCCTGCTGGATAGTCTGGTGAACCTCAGCTGGATGTGAGAGCTATCAAAGTTAGAATTATTCCCAGTATGGCCTGTAGCATCGTGCTGCCTGAGCTCTCTCTCTCTCTCTCTCTCTCTCTCTTGCTCTCTCGCTCTCTGTGCGATAACGAGAGACATCGAGCTGCAACAAATCTGCAGTCATTGCTCAACCTGCTGCAGCTCGCTGCACCGCCATGACCCCCTACAGGCCAACTGCTGCCATTGCGTTTATCTCCACACAGACTGGGCCGAGTAATAGTTTTCATTTCATTCATCTGCTGTAATAAAAGTAAATGGATGGATGGATGGTCATTTACTCTAGAGAGTCTAATAAAATGTCGGGTGTGTGAGTTGAATATCAATAAGGGATTTAACTAATGGTAATCTAAATGTGTGACACAGATTTTAGGTATACTTAAATAAATTGAAACTCAAACACAGTTCTCCCTTTGTTGCTTTTCTTTTCAGTGCCTTTTTCGCTTCTCTTCCTCTTTTATCTCTGCCCTGTTGTTTGTTTCAACTCAAGTGTATCTCATTGTTTCTCCATCCCCCTGCCTCTCAGTTTTAATTTCAATTTGCTTTATTGGCATGAAATATTAAATATATGGACAAAGAAAAAAGGAACAATTAAAAAAAAAAACCTTATCTGTCTCTCTGTCCTTTCTTTCCCTTTTTCAGGCACACCGGCTGCCTCTCGTCCTGTGTTTTCTCGCTCCATCTCAGTGACAGACGAGCGTTCCCTGAAGAAGATGGGAGTGACGACTGCGTCCATGTCTGACCCTTCAGACTCCTCTGTGCCACACAGTCCAATCCGACTCAACTCCACTCCTGAATGATGCATCTCACACACACGCACGCACACACACACGCACAAACAAACACACACACACACACACACATCTACTGTACTGTGCATACACAGAGAAACCCAAGTTAACATTCATCAGAGCTGTGTGATGTTATTTCTCAAACACAACCACATGTTGAACATAATCACATTATAGAGGTTACTTGTTCTCCCCATTGTACAACATACACATTAATACTGCACAAACACAATGTGCCTACTCAAAGACAATTTCTACTGTCCACAGTGTCTTCAGCAACCTTTAAATGCAGTGTATTTCAGTTTACTCTCCATTCCTCAGCTGTGGTGAAGCTCACCGACCACCAGCAGGGCTCTACGATTGTTTCCCAGCCCCTGGCCAGAAGCCTACAGACAGATGCATAAGCAGTTTAATAGAGTGGATCTAATGAGAGAGCTGAGAAGAAGTGGGGGGAGGGCTGTCAATGCTATGGATCTGCTCCCCTCTCCAACTCAGCCAATAGGTCAGACCAGGTGTATTGACAGAGGGCAGTGAGGCGTTGTATTGGTTCCTTGATCACTTAGCTGAGAGTTGCAAATGGGTCAAGCCAGGGCTAAACTTCAATTATGAGTCAATGATCTGACCATTTATAAGACTATTAGCTTATTTTTTTAATGTACATTTAGAGGAGAATGGGTTCTCATCATCAGGGATCAATGATTGCATCATTTGACTCATTTGATGCATATAATGCAGAAATAATAGTTTACTGTTGCCTTATTTGTAATATTCAGTATGACAATGAATCAAGTGGAAGATTTATGAGGAAATTACACTGTAAAGTCTTTTATATTAATGAATAAAACATTTTAAAAAATAAAAATTTCTTTCCAATGAAAAGGTTCACCAGTGCTGTGATATCTGCACAGATAAATGAAAAAAATGGACTCCCTGCACACATTATGAGCCATGTTTGATCAGTATTGACCTGCAAAGATGGCTCAGCTGCTCGCCCATCACAGCGCTCACATGTAATCTACTCACCAATTTCACACTTGTGTGCCATGTGGAACTGGCTACAGCAGCAGTGGACATGAAAAGAAGCACCCACTTGTTTGGATCTGTAATCCATGGCAGTTTTCTCTGCAAGACAAGTACGAAGAATATTTAATATTTAACAGATGCAGGGTTGTGAGTTGGGCGTGTGTGCATGTCTGTCATTGCTATATCACTTTATTGTTCAAAACTTCAGGACAAAAGCCCAGGCTTGTCACAGAGAGACTTGGAAGTTCCTGTGATTGACTGACATGGCAGCTTCCCTTTGAATGGTGCATTAAATAGCTCACATTATGGGGCTCATTATGGCGTCTTTTATCCATACAAATCAAGAGCCAGCATGACAATTTGTTATTAACTTCCCGACAAAGGCTGCACACTTGCATTTACACACACACACACACACACACATATAAACACATAAATACATGCACGTAAAACTCTTTCTCTCAGTGTTTTTACAGTAGCAGCAGGAGGCTGATATGAAAGAGCAAGTGCTCAACACAGACAGTCCTGTTCACAAGTGCTGCAGAGGGAGCACACACTGCCAGCTCCACTGCATTAACATTACCTCTTTCTCTTCTACTTCTTTGTCTCTCCCATTAAATTTTCTTTCTCATTATTACTGTCTCCTCCACTCACTCTCCTTTCTCTCTGTCCTCCTCTTTTATTCTCCCTCTCTCATTCTTGAAATCTCCCTTGATCTGCCTTTCTTTCGTTTCTCTTTATCTGTGTGTCCTCATCTGTGTTCCTCAAGAGGGCCTCTAAAGAAGATGTACTGTGTTCATTATATGGAAATGTTCCCCATGGTACATTATCATAGATCCTGACCCTGTAGCGCTGAATCATCCTGCTATTCCCAGTACGCCCGTCAGACCCCACAAATAGTATGGTGGAGGGAAGACGGGACGCTCTCCAGAGCCGCATCCAGTCAGCTGCACTGTACTGTAAATGTTACACCCTAAAAAAGGGAGACATCAATAAAGATGCTCAGACACAATACTTCCTCTCTGGCAGCCTCATTGAGAATGTATTATTTTCAGAAGTATTTACATAGGTGCCAAACTTCTTTCTATATTAAATTGTCCAATAATAACATGAATTGTATTTCCATCTCAAGATCTACTTTCCAATTTAATTTTCGTCTTCCACTTTTCTTTTACAGGTAAGTAAACAGGTAAGTATATTGTCATTTCACACTTTTCCTTAAACAGGTAAAATCAAATGTGACAGATAAGTATTAAGCCCTCGACCTGCCCATTTCCTTGCAGGACTGTTTGCCAGACTTGGAGGTGGTGGCATAATCCTGTGCAAAACAAGTGAAGTGATCAATGATTACCAATATACGCTCATATCTGTCTCTACATTTGTCGAAGTGGGAAAAATGTATTGAAACAATTTCAAATGGCTGCACGGTGATGATACTGTTAAGAGGTGCCCGTTTTTGGTGCCTTTTGTTCCAGGCTACTCCTTGCCACAAAATGTTCAATTTATTTTTGAATGCAAGGCCAAAAGAAACTATTTCTGATCAGTGATGTTCCATTATTTTGTTCGATTGATAACCCATCTCACCAGGCAACTCTGTCAATACAGTGGTCTTATACCTCTCTTGTAATACAAGCAATGTTTTGTTTGAAGTCTTCTTGCAGAGAGTGCAATCTTCATCAATATGAAGTCTTTCCCATCCACACGGTGAACACGTGCTTTGCTTACTGAAGGCATTAATTTCATGTCCTGATGGCTTGTTGTCCCTCAGCTTACACTGCATTACTGGACCAATGTTCTTGTCATCTTGATGTGCTTGTCAGATCTCAGCAACCAATAATGGTCTGTGCATCTTACTCACTGCTGTACATTGGAGAGAGACAGACTCATAGTGAGCTGGAGTCATAAGTCTCAACAGCTTGGGTTGTCACTGCCACACAATCTGATGACAACTCTTCAGTCCCATCATTTCCTCAATATTTACAGACTGTCAGCATAATAATAATAATAATAATACATTTTATTTAAGGTGCCTTTCAGGGCACTCAAGTTCACCTTACAATACACATAAACAATGATTAGAAGAGCAAAAAGGACACAACAATATAAATGCAATGAAATCAGAAATAAAATCAGGGACTTCCGGGTGGCGCTCAACTGCGATGCACGTGTAGCGCAAATGCGATGCACGTGTAGCGCAACAGCTCGCTCTCAACAACCCCTAAAACCATCTTTACCATTTATTTCTAAGTCATCAGTGCACAATGTTTCAAGGAAAACTCGGGTGTAAACGGGAGGGTGACAGCCTGTCACCATTGAAGAAAAAACCCATGGTTACGATGCCGAAAGAGGATCTGGACGACGCCATTGTTAACGCTATTAGCTCCTCGTTGTTAGCACAGCAGAGTGAGCTCAGCGCGTTCATTCAGTCAGCAGTGAAGTGAGTTGAAAATGAGTTTTTTTGTGATTGTTGCAGGCAAAAATCCTTGATTATGCTGTACGTTTTCTTAAAAAATGCGATTGAATATGCCGGATATTTATGCAATTTTATGCGATGAAATTGCAAAAATTGAGGGAAATTGCAAAAACAGCAGTTTGATGAAAAAGAGAAAAAAAAGGGATTCCCCTGTTCTCACTAGGCTACTACCTTAATGTAAAGAGTCATTTCTAATTACTTCCTATGATAAGCAAGCATACTACATCACAGAAAGTGCTGGGAATATTTAAGTTTTCATCTTGTTTTATTCCAGACCTTAATAAACACATGGCTCAAACTTAAAAAACATTGATAAGTCAAACAAGTTATGTAGCTTTACAAAAGGAATATGCTACAACTTCTGTAAAAATGAATAAATAAAATATTGAAAAATAAAATGTGTGCTTCCTGTTTTACAGAGGTAGCTATACAAAACAGACATCTTCTGTTAAAATAAGTGCTTCCAATGCACAAAGTGCAATCTCTTACTGTAACATAAATTTACATACTACTAAGGGCGCACTCACACTAGGGCCAGTTGTTCTGTACTGTGCTGAAGCACGGATGTCCCCCCTCCCCTGTCCCCCGCTGGCCCGCACTCACATTACCTCAAACCCAAGTGTACTCAAGCACGTTTGCCGCCGACACATATGTTGCGCAAAAACATATAGACAATTTACTCTCATAAAACATGCACAGGTGTGTGTTCGCGTGCTGTGCTCCGGTAAAATACAACACAGCCTATCAATTAACACAATGCACTATGATTAAAAAGTGCAAGCTTGTTCTTCTGAGTCATGCCTGTGTAGTATGCAGTACTAGATACGTGTATAAAAAAGACTAGTAAAGCAGACGTACTGATTCAACTCTTTACGCCAGTAAAAGTAAGTAAGACTTTAGTGACTTAGAAGTCACCGAATTACTTACTTTAACGAATTTCGTTAGTTTATATAATGCAGATTTGTAAAATATTACTTTTATGAGGGTCACAGAGTCACAGACAATAAACTTAGCATTTCATAATTGTGGTAGCAGCCGTGCAGCCGATGTAATTAAGTCCACGCAGCACGCTGGACTAACTAATATTAAGCCTAAAGCCTATTCATTATAATGTCGATGGACATAAATTGAGTTCTTTTGCCTTAATAATGATAAAATAATACACAAAAAATGGTCGGATTGGGAACCCATATGCATAATGTCTCCGTGTTGCATTTAGTGTTGCTTGAAATGACCAGGGTTCAGCTAATGTTGCCTTTTAATAATCGTCAATTACCCGGGATTCCCTGTAAAATTGGCTTCTTTTCCCAGGATTTAAAATGTCTTATTTTCGGGAAAAATATTAATCCCTAGTGCGCATGTGCCAAGTGTACCGTGTTTAAAGGACACCTCTTCCAAGCGTACCGTGCCAGGGAAGTGTACCTTGCACTCACACTAGCCAAATAATCCGGACTTTAGGGGGCAAACGTGGGCACGGTACGATTGCCTAGTGTGAGTGCACCCTAATATACTTACAACTGTAAGGTTTTTGAAACTAGTATGATTTAACCCACTGGTAACAAAAAAGTGCAATCTTACAACTGTAAAGTTGCATCAACTCCTGAATGAAACTGCAACAGTCCAGTGTGAAAATGAAAACCTGTGGTCCAACACAGTGCAAAATAATTTGCCCCCACTGTCATGTAATACACCAGCACTTATTTTTGTTGGCAAATTAGACTGATTCATCACAGGGTTTGGGGCTTTTCGATAACATTCACGTAATTACGTCACTTCATAACGTTCCCATGGCAACGGGGAAAATGGCTGCTCTCAACAGCAACATTTTTCAACTTTCTGCAAAGATATATGTGACTTTTTTGCAACGAAAATGCCGGGATTATGATTATTTATGCGGCGAAAGTGCGGCATCTTTGAAAATATGCGGCACCCGCATAAATATGCGGACTTTGGCTGATTATGCATTGAATTATGTGATCGCATAATCGCATTTTTCTGGAGGGACTGCTCATTCCGCAGTTAGCTGAACTAACGCGACAAATAAAAGACACCAAAGATACTGTGAGTGAACTAGCCAAGGGCCTCGAGTCATCACACAAAATTATTCAGAGTAACATGGCTAAATTTGACACACTACAAGTTCGCAATCGACTCAATCCTGAGAAAGCAAACTTCGGATGCGAGGGAATATTGGAGGGATGTTCTCCAACGTGTAGTGGCAGTGATCAAGTTTTTAGGAGAAAGAGGACTGGCATTCAGAGGGAATGACGAGCTCCTTGGATCGCCACATAACTATTTGGGGATATTAGAGTTAATATCCCAATTTGACCCATTTCTGGCAGAGCATATTAAAACATATGGCCAGAAGGGCAGAGGGAGCGTCTCATATCTGTCGTCAACAATATGTGAGGAGTTCATTGACATGATGGGAGAAAAAACCAGGCAAGTAATTGCAGAAGAGCTCCGTGATGCAAAATATTTCTCTTTCATTGTAGATTCCACTCCCGACCTCTCTCATGTTGATCAGTTAACATTTATCTTCAGATTTGTTAGCAAGCAAGGCAACATAGTGGAGCATTTCCTGGCATTTGAGCCAATTCAGAGCCATACAGGCCAAAGTCTGGCAGATTGTGTGACTGCCATGGTGGAGAATCTTGGGCTGGACTTATCTAATTGTAGAGGCCAATCATTCGATAATGCCAGCAACATGTCGGGCCGGTACAATGGACTACAGGGATATTTGAAGCAAATAAACCCATTAATCCACTATGTGCCTTGTGCTGCCCATTCTCTAAATTTAGTGGGTGTAAACAGCATAGAGGCAAGCAGTATAGAAGTGGGACAGTATTTTGATTCACTGCAATCCTTGTACACATTCTGCGCTGCCTCCGCTCACAGTTGGGAGCGAGTTTTTCAGAACTCTGATATTCATATAAACTTAACATTAAAATCACTGTCAAACACTTGGTGGAGCTGCCGAGCTGACTCGACTAAAGCTCTTTGGCAAAACTACGTTAAAATAAGGGAGACATTAGAGCATAGCTGAAGATGAAACTGAGAAGAGACACCCGAAGTGAGGCCAACACAGTCGCTGGGAAATTAAAAAAAAAACGGAAACTGCATTCATGGCTAATTTCTGGAATACCATTCTGACTCGATTCCAACTGACAAGTTTACAGCTCCAAAAAGCGGACATAGAGCTCATGACAGCTGTGCTCCTTCTTATATCTCTGCGTGATTTTGTATCAGCACAGAGAGGTCTTTTCACAGACTTTGAAAAGGAAGCCTTAGCTGTGTTTACGTACAAATATGACCTCAGACGGACAGAATGTGCCTCCATCGAAATGTCTTAAAACAATACTTGAACTAATGTGTACATTGCCGTAAGACTGTATCTGACGCTTCCTGTCACAAACTGCGAGGAAGAACGGTCATTTTCTAAAATGGCCAGGATAAAAAATGAACTTCGGACAAAAATTACCCAGACACGCCTTAACAGTTTGTCACTCATGGCCATAGAGGCCGAACTGGACCAAGAGTTGGACTTTGATGACCTTATCAAGGACTTTTCTTTGAAGAAGGCCAGGAAAAAGCCGGTGGTTTAGGTGAGTTTCACTGTGGTTTTGTGTAGTCGTAGTTGTGGCTCTTTACTGATGTTCATTCATGTTGCCTTTATTTCACGATTTGTTTTAGGTGGTTAAATTTCAATTAAGGTGTGTTTTACTCCATAATACTGCAAGGGCTGGCTATTTGAGCTTGCTTTTTCTCCCATAATATGTATATTTTCCTGTACATGGCAGGTGCCAAACAAAACAGACCTAAAATGACAGTAATTTTGTGTGGTTGCGAGTTGCCCGGTGTTGTTATGTGCGTAATTGAAAGAGCGCCTTTGCGTGTGTAGGCAGGGGCACAGGCGAGTTTGTGTCCAGGGCCCGTGGTCATGATGTGAGGAAGGTGAGGAATGGTCGGACACCATTGGCTTCCTGAGCGCCAATCTGCCCAAATGGATACCTTCACTGGGAAACCGGGACATCCGCATAGAGAGAGCCCACCGACTTTATAGCAGAGTTTACTCCGAAACAGATGCCAACTGTCCTCGTTCTCTGATTTTCAAGCTGCTGGACTACTCCGACCGTCAGGCCTTCTTGAAAGGAGTTCAGCCGGTTAAGCACGACGGACATCCCCTGCTGTTCTTCCCGGACTACAGCAGAGAAACGACGGACAGGAGAAGGGAGTTCGCCCCGGTTCATAAGAAGATGACGTCGCTTGGGCTTCAGCAATTTCTGCTTTACCTGGCCCAGCTAAAGATCATCTACAATGGGCGCACCATCAACTTCGGGATGCCACGCGATGCCGAGGACTTTCTTAAAAACACCTTCCAGCCTCCACCTGCCTTACGGAACCGCGACACGGCTGCTTCATCCCGGGAGCCGGACAACAGTGAGATGGACGCCTCCTCATCACAGCCACCGTGAGTCCAGGTACCCGCAGCTGAGCGGCCTCTTGACACTTGAATGTACTCTGCATCCTAACATACTGATTTACCACTGGCCACAGATTATTGTTTGTTAATCTCGCTATACAACAGCGATGAGATCTCAGTTTAACTTTTCTACCACTTAGTTGATTGACATTTAATGTTGGAAATATTTTGTTTTGTGCCCCACAAAAGCTAAAAATAATTTTATTTGCAGATGACACAAATTTAATCTGCTGTGGGGATGACTTGGAGCAACCCTGAGTTGTTAAAGTAATATTCAATTATAAATAATAATTTAAACAAAACAACCAAATGTTCATGTCTGATAGCTTTAACAAAAAAACATACACATGTATGCTACACAAAAATAGGTATCTTCTGTTGTTCAATCGACCTGAGCTGTTGAAACAATAAATAAAAGATAAATAATAAAGAAAAATGAAAATTATAAAACTGTTAACAGGATTTGTTTCAACATTCAGTGGCGGTTCAGTTATATTATTTATCGCAAACTATAACAAATTGGTAATAAAAAAACCTATGTCACACAAATAGAGCACACTTATAAATATTACATACATATACAGTATTACCCTCCAGAAGTGTCAACCAAGAATAAAGTCAAAACCAGTTCATCTTGCTGGTGTACAGACTGGTTTTATATTATTCTTAATGATTTCACACGCAACCCAAAAAAAATACAACAATTTGTCTGTGAAACTATATATTTACAGTATAAATTGTGGTTTATTTTTGTAGTTACCAGTTTTACTTTTTCCATCATTAGGCTACCATACAAACTATGTGCGCTAGATTCCCCTGCTGCTCTCCTCATCTCCTACTGCTGACTCTGTGATCTCAGCAGGTAGAAGCTGATAGTTCACTAACTATAACCAGGGAGTACACTGCAACAAGGTTAATGATCCACACGGTGACATTATATCATTGATACAACGCGCAAAAGCGAAAGAAAACCGATCGTTTTTTGTGCGCACGCGTGCTTCGTGCCGACCTTGGCAGGATGCAGCACACACTTTCTAGTTGTATGTAGTGTGAACTGCTCCTACACTGCGTCTGAACTACTCCGCGACTTGGCGAGTAATGCAGTAATCGTGCGACACAACGAATCGATAATGAAATTCGTTGCCAACACTTTTAATAATCGATTTTTATCGATTCGTTGTTGCAGCCCTAGCTGTAACACTTTCTTACTCAAGGATAGGGAAAACCACTCTTCTTCACTGGTCTGGTTTCTCCTGTAGTGATAACATTAATGCTAATTAATGTCTGTTTCTTTTTGCAACCACTTTCATTCTGAAGGCAGACCGACCTGCTGTTACAACCAAATCGGTCTGTTTTGCATCTGTGGCTACCTGTCCTTGTGCAACCTGTTGCAACTCGACAGTTTTATCTATCAGGATCAGTAGCTCTGTCCTACCCTGATCCTCAAGATCACCTGACTCTTCTCTCTCTAAGTGCCTCATGAAATGTGCGATGAGAGAAGAGAGTTTTTTGCCTGATACCTATTCATATTTCAAAATTCGAATTATTTCTTGGCAACGTGTACAAGGCACCACCAACTTATAGTTTAATGTCTTCGAGCTCTGAAGAATCCATTTCAGTCTGATGGACAATATCATGGACAATGGACAATATCAGCGTGATGCAGAAGCTTCTTGCAGAATAGACAATGCCGCTCTCCTGGCACCAGTGGTTAACCCCAGATTGCATGCATACAGTGCTGTCTAATATCAGACAAAGACAACCCAAGTAAAAACAAAATGCAGTTTTTAAATGATGATTTCATTTATTAAGGGAAAAAACTATCCAAATCAACCTAGCCCTATGTGAAAAAAGTAATTGCCCCCCCTTGTCAAATCATGAATTAACTGTGATTAACCACATTTTTTGGAAAGCTGAGTTCAATTTCACTAGCCACACCCAGGCCTGATTACTTCCAGACCTGTACAATCAAGAAATCACTTAAATAGAGTCTGACAACATGAAGTAGGCTAAAAGATCTCAAAAAGCCACACATCATGCCGCGATCTAAAGAAATCCAAGAACAGATGAGAAACAAAGTAATTGACATTTATCAGTCTGGAAAGGGTTACAAAGCCATTTCTAAGGCTTTGGGACTCCAGCGAACCACTGTGAGAGCCATTATCCACAAATGGAGAAAACATGGAACAGTGGCGAACCTTCCCAGGAGTGGCTGGCCTACCAAAATTACTCTAAGAGCGCATCGACGACTCATCCAGGAGGTCACAAAAGAACCCAGAACAACATCTAAAGAACTGCAGGCCTCACTTGCCTCAGTTACGGTCAGTGTTTATGATTCTACCATAAGAAAGAGACTGGGCAAAAATGGCATCCATGGTAGAGTTCCAAGGCGAAAACCACTGCTGACCAAAAATAACACAAAGGCTCGTCTCACATTTTCCAAAAAACACCTGGATGATCCCCAAGACTTCTGGGAAAATATTCTGTGGACTGATGAGACAAAAGTGGAACTTTTTGGAAGGTGTGTGTCCCGTTACATCTGGCGCAAAACTAACACAGCATTTTATACAAAGAACATCATACCAACAGTCAAACATGGTGGTGCTAGTGTGATGGTCTGGGGCTGCTTTGCTGCTTCAGGGCCTGGACGACCTGCTGTGATTGACGGAACCATGAATTCTGCTCTCTATCAAAACATTTTGAAGGAGAATGTCCGGCCATCAGTTCGTGACTTGAAGCTCAAGCGCACTTGGGTTATGCAGCAGGACAATGATCCGAAGCACACCAGCAAGTCCACCTCTGAATGGCTAAATAAAAACAAAATTAAGGTTTTGGAGTGGCCTAGTCAAAGTCCGGACCTGAATCCAATCAAGATGTTGTGGCATGACCTTAAACGGGCTGTTCATGCTCGAAAACCCTCCAATGTGGCTGAATTAAAGCAGTTCTGCAAAGAAGAATGGGCCAAAGTTCCTCCACAGCGATGTGAAAGACTCATTGCTAGTTATCGCAAACGCTTGATTGCAGTTGTTGCAGCAAAGGGTGGCACAACCAGTTATTAAGTTAAGGGGGCAATTACTTTTTCACATTGGTGATATAGGTTTTGAATAATTATTTACTTTAAATAAGTGGAATGATCATTTAAAAGCTGCATTTTATGTTCACTCTCATTGTCTTTTTCTTAAATTAAAGTTTCTTTGATGATCTGAAACATGTAAGTGTGACAAAAAAGCAAAAACAGAAGAAATTTGGTAGGGGGCAAATACTTTTTCACAGCACTGTATATCTCTACGCAGTTGTTGAACCACCACACGCTATCATCGGCCCAGCCTGTAGATGTGAAGGGCTGAATGATGATCGGGGAAGTCTTGCTTGGACAGCTGGTCCTCGTCACATTTATCATAGTGGTACCGCCAAGATGTTACGCTCTGAGAACAGGAGATAGCTAGCAAGCTGCTCAACAGTATACTGATTAACAAGCAAAAGATCCAAATAATTATTCAAAAACACTCAACATTTGGTCAGCATGTTAACAAAACACAAACAAAACAACTTAGACAATATATTTGACTGTTCAAGAGCCTAAACTCATTTTGCACGTGAAAAATGGAGATATCAATAAAGACGCTTTACCATGATGCTTTCTCTCTGGCAGCTTCACTGAGAATGGGGCACTGTGGTCGAGAGCTCCCCCTTCTGGCCTCTGCTGTTACAGCTAATCGATCACAAGTGTCGTCTCTCAAAAAGGCTCAACAAGTAGATGATAAATGAACTCTTCTTGCAAATCCTGTTTGTAACCCTGTTAGCCTTGTTTTTTAATGTTTAAAGCTCTTTCTTTCACAGGACTTCAACATTTTAGCCTTTCTTACGTTTATGGTTGTGAGCTATTAATAAATGAATTCCCTTTTGCCAGTGGATCAGCTTCCTAATAACATCAATCTATCACATACGCTTTCATTTTGATGTGGCACTGGGCACCTACTGGCACACGAGAGAGAGATAGGGCAGCAGAAAGATGGGGGGAAGTTAAGAAAAATGAATTAGGAAATCAAGAAGAGCACACAAAATGATCAAGAAAGAGTAAAATGTAGATAGTATGAGACAGAGTCTGTGTGTCCTGGTAAAACAAAAAAGAATAAAAATAGTGTGTGTGTCTGTACATAATTTCTCCTCCATCTTAATGGCATTTTGCCTAACCACATTGATGTACGAGCCTCTCCTCCCGATCAATATGCGCTCTCCATTCACTGGACAGACAGTAATGCAACCGCCTCATTTGTTTGATGATGTGTGCACGTGCCTGTGTGTCTGTGTGTGTCCACGTCTTTCAAACTAGTCCCCATTTCCTGGCAGTATCTTTAACTCTGCTGTTAAAGGAAAGCGACCATTAAGCCACATAGTTTAGCATGTCACTAACTTAATCGCTTAATCCACAAGCCAGCATTGATTTCATAAGAGTGTAATTAATGTGTGTGTGTGTGTGTGTCTTTACAAAACAAGTGTTAAGTAAATTAAAAAGGTGATGTAATACTCTTAGAATATTTACCTCCCATTGTAAATTTATCTGTGTCTGATATGGCATGTATGTGTGTGTATTTCACAGTGTGTGTGTGTGTGTGTGTGTGTGTGTGTGTGTGTGTGTGTGTGTGTGTGTGTGTGTGAATTCCCACGAGTGATACTCTTGCTTAAGTCTAAAAGGTGAGGCCAATATTCTTGTGTTCCCTCATTACAGTGTCAGCAATACAGTTTTTAGCCCACTCAACCACATAAATGACTTCAAATCCTCCGTGTATTAATCCTCACCACTGGGAACCCAATTTGTAACCTCTGCCCAGTAATACGTTAACTGGACTTTATCTGGGGACAGGCAGAGTGTAAAATTCATACAGTATCTGAGAGAACTAATTGAACCAATTAAGAAAGTGAATATGGATTACTGTGGGACTGTGAACACACACATCCCCTCTGGAATAGAGTTGGAGACCACTGCTTTCAAGCGATAATGATTGTCATTGCAAATGGATGGCAGGGCTGAGTCTCACTGTGCTGCGAAACAACACTCCCAGAGTCGGCTGGCTTTGCATTTACACTGATGTGTTTTCATTTCCTTAGCAGCTGATCCCACGGCTGCTATTCTGGGCTGTAATTAATTGCATGCGGGTAAAGGAAAAGTCAAGGATAAGTGTTAAAACTGTTCCTCGCCTTGTACACACGCTCACATCACACACAAACACAAAGGCAGTGCTCATTTTTCACACAAACACACATTTGCTAGAGGATACAAAAAGGGAACGAGTATAAACAAGGAGATACACAGAAACTTGCACAAAAATAAGAGCCTTGGGTGCTTCATGCTTTAAATATCTTAATCAGCAAGCCCATAAAGCCTCCCGATTTTAATTGCCCCACCATGACTATTAATTACATAACAGCCATTGCAGCCAGCATGCCCATATGTTTGCTAATAGGAGAGGATGGATTAGAATAGTGAGTGGAATATATTAGAATACAATGGTTTATATTGATCTACAAAGGTAGAATTACATTTCCCCTCCAGGATACACACACAAACAACAGCTTTTTTTTTTCTTTCTTGTGAGCCCCAAAGAACGACATAAAACACATGGCAGGAGACATTTCATAGGCAGAAAGTATCATGTAGTACTGTAAAAAGGTAAGGCAGAACACCACATGTAACGGTATGATAAAAGATGCTTCATACAGCAGGCTGCAAGAACAATGCACCACATTGTTGTGAAACTGAAACACTATATTTCATTTAAGAGGCAGCCAGTTTGAACTGACATATGGATCAATAAACCTCACTTGGGATTTTTGTATGTATGAGTAATTTCTATTAAGAGACACCAAGCTCAGCATGCTGGCATGGCGAGATTCTTGGCACCTTAAAATCTAGATCTATGTCTTCATGGAGGGATCAAGTGTTTTCATCTGTATAATAATAATAGTTTGTTAAATTTGTATGACGAAGGGTTTTCTCAGTCCAGCAGAACAAATATTGCCTGTTTTCTGTAATCCTACCACAACACTGGTCCCAATATCTGTCAAATGTGCAAGTATATAATGACTGAAAATTATTGTTTTTCTTCTTAAAAAATGGTCCCATTTTACCATCCTTTCTTTTAAAACACAAGCACTCTGGTGGCAGCAATTTGACAGCAGCACCCTATTCTGTCCTCAGCCTCAAAATCTTCTGCTGTGATTTTTATTTATTGCTACCTTGTAATATCTTGCTGGTCCTAACGCCATAAAAGAAGATAAGATAAGATAGTCCTTTATAGTTTGTAATGATCTGTGTAAATTTTGTAAATAGAATAATTCACCTTTTGTGAAAAGCTGAAGCTTCTTTGAGTGATTGCTGTGAATGCCACATAATTGCAGCGTCCCTGGTTCGATTCCCTGGTTCAAGGGACCTATGCTGCAGGTCATTCCCCTCTCTCTCCGTTTCCTGTCGGCCTCTCTGCCACCTACTATCAAATTAAAGGCAAAAAAAAAAAAAAAATTTAAAAAATTATTTTTTTATTTAATTTTTTAATATTTCAACATTTTTTATATTCTGCTGTTGTGTGGACAGATAATTATGAGGAAGTTAACATAAACGCTTCTGTATATTTCCAAATTGCTTTAACAAATCACTGAGCTGATGCTGCCTTCCTGTGGGCTGCTGGGGTTCAAACTGTCAGCTAAGAAATGTATTATCATAGATACAAACGTGGATGCCACATTTGTAAAGACAAAAACTAAATCACCACAACCACCATATCTCACAGACTGAATGCAGCATCTATGCATATACATGTATGGTTTGTTATACAGTGACCTCACAAAAGTAATTTAGCACTACGAGCAACAGTCAATCAATGAATTCAGTCCAATCCACTCAACTGTGCTGGTTTCTTTATTTAGTGTACATGATTTACAAGGTGAAGGCTCTTTTCTGATCCATTATATATTGTTGTGTTGTTATGATATTGTTATGGCCACAGATCTGTTTTCTCCCGTGCCCTTTCTCTCTGAACGTCTGTGTTTGACATACCAGACATGTTAACAGGCCGCTCCAGACTGACTGTACTGTGGGACACATGTAGATTCATGTCGACAGGTGATTGGGTCTTCAGTCACCGTTCAGTATGACAGTGAAGTGTCAGCTGGTCTGCAGACCGGAGCAGAAGTTTCCTTTCATGTGTCCCGGCCCACCTGTTAGTTTTGTCTCTATTATAGGAGTAACTACAACTGTCATTCACACTTCTGTGAGTCGTATTGTTGCGTATTGAACAATCAAGATTGTAAACACAGACAGTTTTTTATTTTGTTGGCGACCTGGTTCAGCTGCACTTTATGTCCACTGAGTTGGATCTGTTTTCGGTTTACAGATTTAGGGCAGAATGATGCACTTTATTTTTTATTCTGCGAGGTCACAGACTGTTTGTTTGCATTTTGGCTGGGCAGTCTATGCATTATTTATTATCTAAAATGATCATTTATGGTTCCTCTGATTATTATTGAGTCTCATATATCAGGAGAGTTGAAAGTTTGGTGTCATAAAGTGAATTTAAATTCAGAGTATTAAGCTTCTCACTGGTCACATCATCTTTTCTTTGCTTTAAATGTTTTGGAGTGAAAAACTTGATAAGCAGTTCATGCTGTTTTACATGTGTGTAACCGTATATCTATGTGTATTATTTGGGGAGTTAATTTGAAGAAAGAAAACAATGAAATTCTCTGAAAAGCTGAAAGTCTTAGACAACATGGTAATGACTACCAAAGTCTTAATTCCATACAAACGCCAACGTGCTTTTTATTATCCTGCTGCTCGCATAACATCTTTTACAACTTTCCATACCTTTAGGCCAAGCTTTCCTCTCCTCTCTTTCTTCTCAGCCTCTGTCTTCTCTCCCTCTCATCTGCACTAATTTCCAACTTTGCCACCACACTCTCATTTTATTTCCAAATCAAAGTAATGAAATGGATCTTTACTGAGGTGATTTTCATAGCAAGCAAAGAGGGGGCTGTCATTACTGCATCATGTGGAGGGACGATGAGCAAAATGAAAAACTGGAGGAGGAGAAAGTGAGCAGAGAGACAAATCAAACACACTCGGCTGCCTGGCTTACTTTTTCAACCAGATCTATAGCACTCGCCTTAAGCTAAAATCCACTCTTGAATACTCTTACGCATTATAAGTCATCAATCTGAGGTGTTCAGTGGATTGCAGCAGTTCATTTGTCATGAAGTGTTGACATTTTTACTCTACAATGGATTTCTCCCTGTGTGATTGTTGAACACTCGTACATCTACAGAGACACTCCCGTTCTTCTAAGGTGCTGTTGCCAAACCCAAGACTGATATTTCAGAAAACTCAGTTTTATGTGCTATTGAACTAGCTACAAATATTTTGACACCATCTGTGTTTGGACAGTCATTAACTGGGAAAAAATACTAAAGTCTACAGCCATGCTAGCTCCTCTGTGAGGCTGTAGTTAGCAAGCCCTCCAGGAACAGCGCTTAAAATCAACATGCTAACATGATTAGCAAGCATCCTGTTTATAGTGTTCAGCACCTAGTTTAGATATCATGCTAACATTTGTTGGATTAAGATTTATTGGATTAAAAGTGAAGGGATCACCAATAGCTCATCCTCAGGCGAACATGAATGTTTACTCAAATTACTGCCAATCCATCCCAAATTATATAATATTTACCAGATAAGTGGAAACTGCTGGTGGTAGATGAAAAGTCAGAGACTGTATCCTCTGCTGGAGAACATAAATGTCTATCTATAACATCATGAAATTCATACAATAGCTGTTGAGATATCACACTCTGTGTCGTGATGGACCAATTTACTGACCAACCAGCAGGGCTACATTTCCATCCCACTAGAGTGGCTAAAAAAATATGACAACAAAAATGACTTGGAAATGCAGATTTTTTGCAACAAAAGCTGCTATAAAGAGGTCACTGGAAATAATAAATGGTGCTTTTTAATTCATTAACTGAAATTTCGGTGAATTCCCCAAAGTTATCGGGTTGGAACGGAGCTAAAGCGCGCCTGTGAGCCTCTGTTACTGTGGGCCACTGCATTGTGCTGCCGTGTCTACCTGCTTCACGGGCCTATTATAGAGACATCAGGGGAGTAACACAGGCCGACAGAGACAAACAGGTCACCCTTACCTGGGCTGCAGGATAAACGATTTCCCCTCCGCCACTGCTCTATCCCCCTTATTTTCTCTTCATCCCTCCATTCTAACCCCCCCCCCATCAGTCTACCTCTCCTCTTTTCTACCTGTCTGCCATCTGACTTCTTCTTTCCATCTCTGTCCCCTCGACTAGATCCTCTGCCCGCCCTCCATCCCCCCATTCTCCCCATCCGAACTCCATCTCTGTGCCCCCACCACCCCTACACAACAGAATTAATATTAAAAAGGTGACTGTGTGCGTGGCGAGGGAGGGGGTAAGGAGGAGGACAGCGTGTACAATGACCTTACTCGCAAATCGTTGCCTCATGTACAGCAAGCATGTCCTTGTTGCAACACCATAACAGCTCTGAGCCCCAGACCACAAGGCGGCACAAACACACACACACACACACACACACACACACCGACAGCCAACCTCTCCCTCTCTCCTTCTGCAGCAGTGTTGGATGCTCATTATCTACCCTTAAAATTTCATCCACTTTGCTTGGTTGGCATTTAACAGAGAGTACAACCAATACTCCATTCTTGTAGGAAAGTGTTGCAGTCGAGTATAACAGCTTTTTTCTTCTTTCTTTTCTTTTTTTTTTTTTAACCCTGACACCTCAATCAGGTGTAATATGAAGGAGGAATGTGCCTGCAGCCGGTTCCTCTTTAACTGTCATAGAAAGGGACAAATGATGTCAGACTCTGTTGCCACTGCTTCAAAGATGCACATGTCCTTTTAAAAAGCCCTGGAGCTTTGGCATTTAACATTAACATAGGACAGGTGCCGTCATGCATTCAGCTCTGTATCACCAGCAAGTCCTCACGTATTTATGCATGCAATCTCATCCGCTGATGTATGATCACATGCATACCATATGCGTGAATGCATAGGTGTGTGTGTGTGTGTGTGGGTCTGTGTTGCTGTGGCATAAATCATTGGAGCTGAGCAGGGGGCTGGTGCTGCTCCCTCCATCTGTCTCTGTCTGCAGGGGTGAGGTATTTTACACTGATGATAGGGCGAACGGAGGGAGGCGAGAAAAAGTGAGCCATGCTCGAGTCGTGTGGGATGGACAGAAAAATAAATGCCGTGGTATCGAAGGGCAGTGTGTGGATCATGTGAGTATGTGGAGAGACTTGGGGGAAGGGATGCATCGAAGCCTTCAGCTCACATAATCCGCATCTCTGCAGGGCCTGTTACTCACTACCTAAGATCTACTTCTGTGAAACAGACTGTTATGCAGTGCTGAAAAAATAATGCAGCTCCTATGAGGTCTCCGCATGCAGTCCTCCCTCTACTGCAGGCTGCATACTGGATACATGTGAATTAATGCACCTGGAAGCTAGAATCTCAATATCTGCTTGGCCTTACATTCACTTTGTGTCCATAATATGCACACATCGGCCCCATTCTTGGACTAAATTATGTTTTCTGGTCCCATTTACATGCAGAGATGGAACAATCCCATGAACCTGCTCTATCCATGGGAGAGGAACTGGCTGTCCACTAGTTGCCTCCCTTCCATCAATCCTGCTCACCCCCTCTAACAGGATAAACTGAAGCAGAACAGCTCCTGAACAAATGTATCCAGTACTTCCTGATCAGGCTGTCACAGTGACGAGGAGAAACACTCTTCAACTGTACAGCACAGGAATTCAAGCTACTACACTGAGCTTTTTCCACTGAGGTGTCCTTGAGCAATGAATTGAATCCCCAACACATCCAGAAATTGCGCCGACATCGACCCTGCAGTCCGTCCTATCTATAGAGAGGAGGCAACTGTACAGAGAATATACACTGTGGGTTACACATGCAGCAAACTCACTTAAAAACAGCAGCAGTCAGCACATCATACAGGGACTGAGAACACCACCACCGCTGGACACTGCGCCTCGTTGAGCAGCCTCTACTCCAGCTGCACCCGCAAGAAACTGAGAGAGCTTAGTGCAAAAACAATTCAAAAACTGGAATAGGTTTTGAGCCCCCCATTTATGACTCGTGGTGAATCCCTCATCCCTCCTATCCATTTGGATTACAGAGTTTCGAAGAGACTGAATGACAAAGACAAGAGGAGAGACTGTTGGCTTATGTGGGTCTACCATTGAAGGAGAGGGGGTCATGCTTGGTTGGCTTGGTTGTTAAGGTAGAGGGAGCAGAATCTCTCCTGACAGACAACCAGTAGCTTGCCACAGTGCAACATTTGGTTCTGGGTGCTGAGATTAGCTCAAGCATGGCAATCTCTCCTTGGAAGCATTCTGGAGGGCTTAAAGAGGCAGCCGTAGAGCAACAACATGACTGTGGAAAGGACAGAGCCATGCCAGGATGTTTTTTGTGGGGGTTTTTTTAACACAAAGTCAGAATTGGCAACTGAACACTGCATTGTGACACAGTCGCATGATTGTTGCTGCATGTCGTGTGTCCTGGTTATTCTTAAAGTAATAGTTCAACATTTTTCTTTCCAAGAGTTAGATGAGAGGACTGATATGACATCACTCATATCCTTCTGTTTAGTATGAACATGAGGGAGAGTGGTCGTTCACCAATCGGAAGATCAGCGGTTTATTTCCCGGCTCCTCCAGTCCACATGCAGATGTGTCTTTGAGCAAAATAATTAACTCCAAATTGCTCCTGATGGCTGCACAACAGTGTGTGAATATGTGTGAATGGTTAATGGTTAGTTTCCCTCTGATGAGCAGGTTGGCACCCTGCGTGGTAGCCTCTGTCATCAGTGCATGAATACTTGTGAATTGGTGAATGTGACATGTAGTGTAAAAAGTGCTTTTAGTGGTCTTAAAGAACAAAAAAGCACAATGTAAGTACAGTCCATTCATGAAGCTGCAGGTGACAGCAGGTTAGCTAACTTCACAAGATCACGAGAATCCATCCTGTCCTATGAGGATTCTTGTGATCTCGTGAATCCAGTTGCCTCGCAAGGTAAGACGTGATATACTGATGGTTCATCCAATCACCTGCTGAGTATTTACCTGCCCTTTTCCAAACAGTTTCCAAGGAAAACTTCCCCATCTGGTGCGTCAGGTTGGGTTAGCTTAGCATAAAGACTAGACATAGAGCGACACAGCTAACCTGACTCTGTCTGTAGCCATTTTAATGAAGCCAGCCCGTCAACACAGCACAGATGCCAGTGCAGTGGGCTCCAGCGAAAAAATGTAGGGTCCTCCACCAAAAAAGTTGCGCCTGGTTCAACAGTAATATGTGTCCTCATCTAGAAAGATGCTGTGGAGGCCAATCAAATACAAGCAAGTGAAAATGACTTTGTAGCCTAAATGTAATACTTCTACTGTTAAACTCAGGATTGGCGTGATTGGCCTGATAAGCCTTACACTCATGGATCTGTTACTTGAACTAACCCTAACCCAGCCAAGACTTACCGTAGTCCAGCACATTATGTCTGTAAAATCACAGCCTGTGTTATACATGTTTTTCCAGTTTTTATACAAGTTAAACCAGCAACATATGTGTTTTTTTTTAACTGAGTTTTAGAGGTGCTGGTATAGGCAGATTTTTTTAAACCTGTCTCCAGTCTTTCTGCTAAACTCAGTTAATCAGCTGCTGGCTGTCACTTTATATTGAAAGGACAAAAATGAGAATAAAATCAATCTTCTTTTTTAACACACTACAGTAAAAACACACTTTTCCCAAAATGTTGAACTATTCCTTTAGAAGAATGCTGCTTGGAAAGAGGCTTGCAGTATCAAAGCTGCTATTAACAGTCAGCAAGGACACACTCTTAACATCTATTCAAGACAGATAATTGAACTGTGTGATGTTCAGTGGGATAAACTCTGAGTTTATTCCATGTTATAAATAAAATGAGGACGTAAAAGAGCACTGCTGATCGTATGGGTGGATCGTATTGGCGCACCTAGAGCACACATGTGGGTTACGACAAACATAAAGATACTTACAGATACAGAAACCCGAACGTGTGACGAGGTCAATCTAATCTGTGGCTGTATTCAGAGCATATGGAATAAGGATGCAGGGGGTAGTTAATCCCTACAGTACTCCTACGACCTTGGAGGGATGGGAGCTCTTATATGCTCATTAACATGGATGAAGCATGGCCACTGGGTGAATACACCTACCAGCTCACTCTGGTTCCCTGCAAACTAATAGACGACGTAACACACGTACACAAACCCACGTGCATACATACACGCACACTGAAAAGAGCAGCCAGGCATGCACAAACCTCCAGCATCTATTTTTCATTATTACAATGCTATCAGCTGGAGGCAAGGTTGGGTTATGTTACACTGCAGCTGTGCAGAGGCTGCGTATGTGAGGTGGGCTGTCATTGACACTCGCCCTCAAACATGAGTCGTTGCTAAAAAAGTACAGGAAAGACCCAGCGGGGAGCAAAAGGGGAGCGGTGTAGTCGAGTACATATCCTGCGCAGGAACTCAGCTGCGTCCTTCTGCAGGTTAAAACACACACAAGACTGCTTGTGGCTTTATTTTATCTGATTTAGCTGTAATCTTTTTCTACAAGACAATAACTCACCAGAGGACAAATATTAGCAGTTCAGGTGCTTGTAGTTTAACAAGCTACACAGGAAGGATCAGATCACTTTGTTTCATATTCTCCCTGAATATGTTTGTTTCAATGTCCTGTCCTGTGTGCTTTGATGTCCTGTCCTGTAGAAAGAGGATAAACTATCAGCTCCTATTTAAAAGGAACAAAAAGAGTCTGAAGTGAATAAGTAGTCCCTCATGTTGACATATACACATATATCTTGGATGTCCTGAAGGTTTAAAATATAATATGAGGAATAAAAGCACACTAAAGCTTGTTCGTACTAAATTCACACACGGATGTGTATGTCGAGGCTGTCAAAACAATGGCCACAGTAGCTTTTGGTGCTAGAAATTTATTAATAAACAGAACATCTCAATAAATTAGACAAGACAGGGCACAAAATGATCTAATCCTCTGTCAAAATGAACGACGATCAGTTCTATGAAACACACACAAAAAAACCCATCAGGCAGTAATACCATCTTGTATTATTTGCCAATTAAATTATCATGAACAATTGAAGTAAGTACTGATGATTTACACGGTACCATTATTTGTTAAGTGTCACAGCTTTTTAGATTTACTGTGGGTCACTAACATCGAACTGAACGCACACACACACACTCACACCTCGGAGGGAAAATTGGTCCTTATAATGTGATTTTTGATGTGACTTTCACAGAGATTTCTTACTGGATCTTTCCTCTTTATTATAGAGATTTTTTTTTAAACTTGCATGATTGAATTTGGACCACATTGAGGCTCAATTGACACCCGAGTTTATAAAATTGACATAATTGTTATGCAAAGCAGCTTGAAAAGGTGAACTTAAACAACGACATAAAGGTTAAATCACCTTTAAGTATGTAAGTGGTAATTTGTGATGGATTTTTCTTCCTAAGAGCACAAAAACAAGATAAAAATGTCTCAACCTGAAGCCAAATAAACATCCTGCAGGTTTACTGACAGTTGATTTTATGGAGCCTTGTATCCGCTGTTGCTCTGCTGAAGACGGTCATGAACCCAAACACCACTAAAGCCCTTTTTTTTCTTCCAAATCTTACATAAAGTGTTCAATTAAAAAAAATCACATTACTCATCCATCTACCATTCTGCTTAGCAGGCATCCTTTTGCAATATTAAAACACCACATTACAAGTAAAAGTGTTATCAGAAAAATGTGCCGAAAGTGTCACAAATGGAAGTACTCAAAATGCCCTCTGAGTGTTAGACTATGTATTTTATATATTGGATCATTATTACTGAGGCAGTAATGTGTAAATTAAATTTTACTGTTGTGCTAGGCTGTAGAGCAAATTTTAACTATTTTATACACTGTTGGGTAGTTTAATTTACAACATTATAGGCTCATTATAGCCTCACCAGCCACTTCATTAGAAACACCTGTGCACTTCTAATGTAATCCAATACTACAGCTCTACCATAAATTCTACTTTTACTGAGCTTTCAGTTTTTGTTGAGATTGTCTCAAAGGTGATAACTCTACATTACATTCGACTGCACAGGTGTACCTAAAGAGGCCACTGAGTGTATGTTTTGTATGCAACATCTAAATCTGTAAATAAACTAGTGACGACGTCCAGTGTAGAGCTGTAAGATAAATGTAGTGGAGTAGAAGTATGAGGAAAAGAGGCTGGAAATCATAAAGGAAAGTACAAAAACATCAAATGTATTCTTAAGTGAATGTATTTAGGTACTTTTTACTACTGCTTATTTCTAATGGGTTTTTAAAAAAAAACAAATTCACATTAATAAATTCCCCATCAGTCATTAATACATTTTGATTAATCCTTCTGTTTGATTAAAAGACATTCACAATCACTATTTTATGGTGCAAGAGAACATTTTATAGAATATGATGAATACAACATGTTTTAATGCTGATTTTGGTTGGGTTTTTTACACTTGTACATTTGCATATAAATATTTGCACCAGCTGCACAAAAATAAAAAACAATTAAAGCCGCAAGCGGCAATGGCGGGCCCTCGCTCACCCATGCCACCGCGGGGCCTGAGGCATGGCGGGGCTGTGGCGTGAAGCAGAAAGTGAGAAAAAACCTGGAAGGAGGCCAAAAATGCAATGTTTCATTCATCCAGTAGGGGGCAGTCACAGGTAGTTACACATATGGTCTGGTGTGTTCAGGGCGGCCACTCATCAGTCATGTGAAGTTTGGAGTGAATTGGACAAAGCATGAAGGAGTTATGAGAGGTTGATGGTTCATCCACCAGGGGGCAGTAATGGGATGCATGCAGGTGTGTTCAGGGTCAGTCCCTCATCACACATGTGAAGTTTCGTGGAAATCGGACAATGTTGATGCAAAAAATGGCACTTCCTGTCAGATGGAAGAGGTCTCCACCCTGGACCTGTGTATCAATTTTCATGATGATACGTGTTCCATAAAGCCATCAAAAAGCCAAACGTATTTTCATGGCGAGGAATTGATGGTAGCCACGCCCCCACAGGGACGCCATTACTCGTAGCTTCACAGTGTTCATAATGTAGCTTCACCAACTGGTTCTGAATGAAGTTGATGGGGCAAAGTATGTAATTTTAATGAATCTTAGTTAACTTCCTGTTACCACCGGGGGGCGCTATGAGTTACATGGGAAGTTAATATATCGGGACGTTCATGGCGGAGCCATCATCATGTCCAGCAAGTTTGAATCTGATTGGATGAAGTATGTGGGCGTGAGAGCCACTCGTATGGCGAGCACGCCAAAGTTAGTTGAGCCCTGGCAGACACGCCCTTTGACCTACGGATGCACAGTGCACAACTTAAGCTCAGCTAGGTCTGGAGATGTTGCGTACCTAATTTGAACTTGATCGGGCGAACGCTGTGGGAGGAGTTAATTTTAGGCAGGAAAAATCAAAACCAAAATGGCCGACTTCCTGTTGGGTTGAGGTCATGAGGTCATGAGGTCAAGAGGCTTTTTTGCATATGTGGGTATAATACATATGTGTACCGAATTTTGTGAGCATAGGACAAAGTTAGCAAAATTCCCTATGGGCATTTTTGGACTTTGTAGGGGGCGCTATTCCGCCATTCTGCGTCGACCATGTGCGACCACCCAAAAATATCGAATTTCGGATGAGGCCGGACGTCCGTGCAAAAGTATAAGCATTTTCGCATGTGGGAAAGGGGCGAAATTGGGGCACGAAATGTCGGAAGAATAATAATAATAATAATAATAATAAACATTACAATTTCAATAGGGCTTTCGCCAGGCGACTTGTAGTCGCCGCTCGGGCCCTAATAATAAACATTACAATTTCAATAGGGCTTTCGCCAGGCGACTTGCAGTTGCAGCTCGGGCCCTAATTACAATTTCAATAGGGCTTTCGCCAGGCGACTTGCAGTCGCCGCTCGGGCCCTAATAATAATAAACATTACAGTTTCAATAGGGCTTTCGCCAGGCGACTTGCAGTCGCCGCTCGGGCCCTAATTATAATAAACATTACAATTTCAATATAGCATTTTTCCCCAGGGGTCTTCCATACCACATGATTACTTGATTACTTGATTACTTTGGGGTCACTTGCACTTTGGGGTCACTTGCACGTTGGGGCATGAACGAATTTCAATAGGGCTTTCGCCAGGCGACTTGCAGTCGCCGCTCGGGCCCTAATAAACATTACAATTTCAATAGGGCTTTCGCCAGGCGACTTGCAGTCGCCGCTCGGGCCCTAATAATAATAATAAACATTACAATTTCAATAGGGCTTTCGCCAGGCGACTTGCAGTCGCCGCTCGGGCCCTAATAATAAACATTACAATTTCAATATAGCATTTTTCCCCGGGGGTCTTCCATACCACATGATTACTTGATTACTTGATTACTTTGGGGTCACTTGCACTTTGGGGTCACTTGCACGTTGGGGCATGAACGAATTTCAATAGGGCTTTCGCCAGGCGACTTGCAGTCGCCGCTCGGGCCCTAAATATGCATTTTATTTTCATTTTTGTATAATATGAGTCAGATTAGACCCTGAACAGTATGTAAGGGTTACATTTTATCAAACACTACTGAATAAAGTTAGAGCTTGTTGGGTGGCTGATCACCTCAGTTTTTGGTTACGTTGGTACATCTCAGATACATTTTCTTTTAAATTTAAATGTATGTACTTATGTGAAAAAAGGTTACACTGATATGTTATGTGTCATAATTAACAAAATAATGTGCATTTTTACAATAAAGGAATGAAGAAATATAAACAAATAAATAAGAAAACTTAAAATAATAATAATGAAATAAATATCAGTTAAAGAAAAAAAAATGACAATGGTGAGAGTGATCTGTTAAGTTTCACCATCAACAACAACCGTCATTACTAAATGTCATAAACATCACTGTCACAGTTACTGGGCATCAGAGATATTTTAAGACAAAGCCATGATGTGTCAGGTAGAGACGGCTTATAGTGACTAATAGTAGAAAAACAACACAAGCACACCAAACAGCAGCACACTGAGATTATAATTCACATAGTACTGCAATACTATTGATACTATATTTCTTTATAAAATGCAAATCCTGTCATGAGTCATTGGAATAATGTCCTGAAAACTTGCAACTTGTCCAAATTTCATATTAAAATATTCAGAGGATCCACGAAAGCTTCTCAGCTTCTTTTTATATTATAATAAACCACTATAATGGAAAATACTGCCTATATTTATCCCATAATAAGCCTACAGCGTGCTAGTAAAGTTTCTAGATAGGCACACTTACTAAAAAGCCTCTGGGTTACATTTTTTGTTGGTACAAGGCAAAGTGTGAGCTCAACAGAGTCATTTTGGGCTGATATTATAAAACACCACAGCCGGAAAATTATAAGAATTAGGCACAAAATCTTCAGCTGGTTCCTCAAAAGATGCTGAGCAGAGTTCAGATACACACACTCTGACTAGTTCCATGTCTCAAATTAGGGAGAAACCTTCACATACATACTGTATAGGATCATTCTTTTTACACATTTGAAGGCCCTATGCGATGTAAGGCCTTGGATTCTGTGTAAATTGGAGTTGCCCCAACTGCACTTTATGGGTCTATATTGGGGTAGTCTTTATGAAGTCTTCATGAAGTCTCAGTGTCTTGGGATTGCAGTTGGAAACTTCAAACATTTTCTAAGGTAACCCTAAGCCCAGAAAAAAAAAATGCTTTAGAGAAGAAAAGTTGAAAGTTGGTTAAACTTTCATCCCACGGGGTTGAGTGGCTCCACTTCTGACTGTCAAGAAGCTCAGCTGGAGTTGTTGAGGTTCCTGCTATTGTGACGAAGGTCAGTTTAAGCACCAGTACATCAAAAACATTTCTTCCCACTCGTTTAGTGACTGCAGAGCCAAATAATGCCACAGTGGGTTAGCCTTGAAAATGAGGCTCTTTTCTTCCTGCATTTTTTTCCCCCTTTTACTAAAAGAGGCAAAACATCTGTGGTTCAGAAAGACTGTTCAGTCAAGTCTTCTTTTGGTGCTAATTAGTCCAATTAGCCTTCCCCATCTCACACAGTTTTAAACAAAGACGAGCAGCAGCTCTGCTCAGCTTAACCAGCCCTGCAGTTTGATGTGTGGTTGTGCTGGAAAGCTGCAGGAGCCTCTAGTTACAGACACAGACGCAGGCTACTTTAAACAGTTTCGGGGCATCCTTCCTCCACAGGATAAAACTGCACCCTGCCTTGTCTTTTGAAATATTCTGTGTATGTCCCTTTAGCAAGATTTTAGCACAGAAATGTGCTTTTGTGTGTTAGGAGTCAGACTGCAGTGTGGAGGTAAATTCCCACAGCCGTAACTTCATGATTAGCAATGCTGAAGGGCACGTTCCATATTGGTCGCCTCAGCCTGTAACGTGTGATAACAGATTTCACGAGGAGGTGTAAATGAACCAGTTAGATACAGCTCAACAGAGAACTACAAGGACATTTTTTATTCTGAACATATGAAGAATAATTATCCATTCTTCAACAACAACCTCTTTAGATGCAGTTTATCATCATGAATCAACCCACTTCTTCTTTCTATCCTTCCTCTTTTGAAAATCACACAAGTTATTATTTACAAATCATGTAATTATGTGCAGAAAGATGCTGATATCTGACTGTTGTCACACCATTTATTCTGGCATCTAACAGCAGAGAGAACAACAAGAGAGAACAGCATTTGAATCTTTCAGACATCTCCTCCTTGGGGCAGAGGAGCAGTAATAATTCACCAGCTTTTGCAGCAGAAAACAAGATTTCTGTAGTGGTTTCATTGAATCCCCATGTTTTGTGTCCCAAGAGGAAACGATACATTCAGATGTTTTTATTTTCTTTCTACAGACTTAGATACAGTCTGAGGGTCAATATAAAAAATACAAAACTGTTTGTGAATGCCGTCTCAACACTGGCTGCTGATGTATAAGTGTAGCATCTAAATCCAGAATCTGGTCTGCTGCATTACCCTTTCTTGTGTTTTCTTTAACAATTATGATTGAAAATGCTGTATTTTACTGCTCTTGATGATTTATTTTGAACATGTTCATATATAGATGAGAACCATTTCATCAAACAGTCAGCCAAACAATCACACTGTCCTGTTTTAGTAATGCTAGTGGCATGATCGTAGGAGTGGCAGTGTCGGTTTGGAGTGAAATATCTATTGGATAGATTGCCATAAAATTACAGACTTTCATGGTACCCAGATTTATGTTCTCATCAAAACAGAAAACAAATCAAATGATTTGTGTGTTTGTTAGTGTACAGAAATATATATAATCTAATCTGGTAATCTGATACAGGTGCAGATCAGCTCTGAACAGAAAGATTTAACATGGAAATCATTCACAGACCTTAAAGTGGAGGTTCACGTCAAAAAGTATTAATACATGTATCAAATACGTGACTTACACACTCTTACCTAAATGCACGATGTGCGAAAAATAGCATAAAAGCTGATATGTTAACACTGTTGTTATTCTATTTCATTTAATTATTTTAAAAGTCTTAATTCTAGTTAATATAAGGTTATAAGTCAATGAAGAAATTGAAACTGCACACTCATTCACAAACTACACAATATCAACAGGTGACTGAACAACCACTCAATTAAAAAGTGGATCAACTCCAAATAAATCACACTCTTTCTGTGTGAGTCCACACAGCTCACTCTAACTTTTCAACAGATTCAGTCACCAAGCCAACTACTTACAGCACATTATATCATCTCTGCTGCATTCTTGTTAATGAGACAGATCACACAAAACTGCCACACAGACACATTTATCCATCAGAGGAGACACACAGAAAGAAAGAGAAGCTGTATTTGACTCACATTATCTGATGTCTTCTTTCATGGACATGAATAAGTCCATTTGGTAATCTTGTTTGTTTGTTAACAGAACTTTGTCGATGATGGTTAACCAGTCTGATAGCATTAGCAGCAACAACGAAGAAGCTAACTCTTCCGGTTTCACATCCATTCTCCCGTTACCTTAGCAACAGTCCTTCAGCGCTGCTGCTACAACAAGCTAACAGTTGGGTTTAGTAGTAGTTGACCATTAGCATGTTAATTTCTTTACTAATACCAGGCGGGGAGTTCCGGTCCTCTGAAATGATGCCAACGTGGAAGTAACTTAAAACTGCATTCTACCAAAAGGCCACCAGGGGGCGACCGTTTTGGTGTCTGTCTATATATATATATATATATATATATATATATATATATATATATATATATATATACATATATATATATTTAAGTCAATGGAGAATTCACCAACTTCTCACTTGATTTCTAACCTCAGTAAACGTTTTCAAAATGTGTTTATGGTTTCAATCGCTAGTTTAAAGCCTTCTTCAATGCAGCATGATGTTCATTTGTGAAATTTTGGCCTCCCTGATTTAAATTTGACAATAAAGCAGGGTATGCATTAGGGCGTGGCTACGTCGTGATTGACAGGTTGATTGGTTCACAGGTTCAGGAGGGCGCCTCATGCCCCTCCTGATGCCCATATAAGTAGAATCCGTGTTTTTATTTTTCCCGGCATGCACCTCAAATTTTCAAGATGGCGCTGCACACATCCGATACTATTGGCCTCCGAGCAGCAGTCCATAAACCAATGGGTGACATCACGGATGTTACGTCCATTTCTTATATACAGTCTATGACTAATACGCATTTTTTAAATCTATCCATTATGACAGAGATTTGAAAATGAAATTAGTAAACTTATTGGACCAATTCGATGTCAATATTGTACTCTGGTTGTTGACTGGTTAGAGAGGACGTCATTTTACGTGTTTTGGTCAAACATAAATTAGCATGAACATTAAATAGTATAGTATAGTATAGTATATAAGTACATTAAATTGATATAATAGATCCCGCCCTAAAGAGGACAGCTGGAGCCCGTCCTCCTCTGCCCCCCACCACCGCCATTTCACACACTCACTGCCCCTTCCTCTCTTGCCTGCAGGTGTCACTGTCTTTTTGTAATGTCACTGAGGTTGAAAGTGACCAGCCTGTTTTGACAATGTAGGGAGGAAAAGTAAAAAGTCGTCAGAAAAATAAATACTCAAGTAAAGTACAGATACCTGGAAAATCTACTTAAGTACAATAATGAAGTATAAATACTTCCTTCCCACCTCTGCCTATGATCATATCCAGATCCAACCTCTCTGCATTTTACTGGTGAATAGGACACACAGGTGTATAAGATGCACCCCACTTTTAAATGAAAAGAAAAATCGTGTTAAAGATGCGTCTTATACACCGTTTTTTATGGTATAACACGTCACAGTACATTTACTAAGTAAATGTATAACATTTCGGTTAGTGAACTTTGAAGGTGTGTGTGTGTGTGTGGGCGTATACGTGTGTGTGTGTGTGTGTGTGTGTGTGTGTGTGTGTGTGTGTGTGTGTGTGTGTGTGTGTGTGTGTGTAAAGAGATTTAGATATGCTATGCAGATCTGCAAGACTCTATTTGTATTTGCACATACACCATTTACATACACACACGCACACTACGAACACAGTGTTCAGCCAGGGAGTGGAAGAAGAGAAAGCTAAACACTGATTGATGACTGACTACTGATGGTATTTACCGTTTTTAAACAGTTATTGTGGTAAACACACACTGAGGTACTTATGTAGGGATCCTTTCCATGTTGTGAGCCAATGATAATGTCTTTATGAGCCTGTCACTGGAGAAAACAAACACATTATTTATCATGTCCGCCTTGTTTAATTGCACTCAGAACCAGCCAACCTTGTGGTGACAACATGGCGCCTGTTGTTGAGTTGTCCGAATTCTCTCTATACAGCTCTGGTTGTTATCAGAATTTCAATCTTGGATTTTTTTTCTAAATCATACTGAGATTTCGTTTATTTAAATTAATTACTTTTTCACATTTTTTATTTTCATCTCCCTGTTGCCTCTCACCTCTCTGCCATAGAGGTGCATAGATGAGTTTCCTCTGATTGGGCTGTATAAATAAAAGTTACTTGAAAACCTTTTTTTTTCATACAATTAAATTGTCAAGATTGGTTTGCTCAAGTTTGTGTTCATACTACCTTCATGTGGAGAATTGGCTGGACTTTATTTGCCTTTATTGGACAACAACAGTTGAGAGATGACAGGAGGAGAGTGAGAGACAAGGAATGAAAGGCAACAATACTGTCAAACATTTGAGCTTAAACAGTAGGCTACCAGTGACCGTTTGACTGGACTTTATTCTTTAACCATTTATTCTCACATATAGCCAACAATTTTTATTAATTCATTCAACAGTTAATTCCTTATTTTAGCTATTTCAGTGAGCATCACACCAACATGTAATCTTCTTTGTTTTCCTCCTTAACATACTGAAAATATGTGGATATATCTTTTAATCACATGATATCTTCTGCTTTTAAAGCTGCAGTCGGTAACTTTGAGGAGAGAGAGGACTTAGCATCAAAGTACAACTTTCAGATCCCTCCCCCTCCCTCTCCACTGCACTCCTGCCCTGCCTCCAAAGTCCCTCCCCAAGATGAGGCTGACGTGCGCGTGACGGCACGCGACCGTGAATGCTGTTGTTGGTAACGGAGGTATCGGTTGTTTTGTCCTCGCTGATGGTTGTTGCTGCGCCATTACTTTCTCTACGCTCTTGAAGCCGCTCTCCCGAGCTGAGGAGGAAGGGGGAGGGGGCTGTATGCGTGAGCAGTGATTGACAGCTGTCAGACACTCCATCAGACACCATCCTGGCTCTGATTGGTTCTTTTTGTCCGGTCACGCTGGATTCTGGCAATTTGCCAATTTGCAGTAGGAGCAGTAGATGGGGCTCAATGAGCCTGTTTTTTTTTTTTTTTTTTTTACAGATTACTAGTTTCATGTAATGCTGTCTTTACATGGTGACAGTCTTAGCAAATAGGACAAAAAGTTACTTTTATAAGACTTACCAACTGCAGCTTTAAGTTAAGTTAGATAGGTTTAGTTGAGATAATTAGTTCAGCTTTCCATGTTCCCCCTGGCAACTGTGAAAATACCGTCTGGGGCAAGCTCCCCTGGTTGGTAATCACTATGTACTGTATACGTATATATGTGGCTGTCGCTAGAGAGCCAGCAGCAGTTCAGGGCCTCATTGAGTCTTTCATCACTACACAGCTCACATAGTAAAGAGATTATTTGATGGATTTTACAACCCATGTATTGGTTGCTGTGGTACCAAATGCCTTCTTTCTGTTCTAATACTGAAAATGTGATTACTGCTCACTGTTGGCTAACTGACAGTGGCTACAGTGGCTGCTGAGAAATTAACATCCCTCTGCCTGCTCTCATATGGTTTATAATTGCAAAGCAAACCTCTCAGAGGAGCGCCACAGAAATCGAACCATAGCGACCTTCTGCCAATGATCAAAGCTCATCTCAACCAGCTCCCCCCTACACATACAAACCCGGTACCCAACACCCCACAACACCCCACCCCAACCCAAGAGACGAAACGAGGAGGAGACAGAGCGAGACGGAGGGAGGGAATCCGCACAAACCATCTCACGTCTCAGGGAGAGCTAGCTGCTTTACATATGAAACACACCTTTCTCCCTTTAATTCCCATGAAATCGTGCAGGAAGAGGTTATTGCAGTGGGGGGAACGAGGAGGAAGTGATGTGGAACGGCTAGAGGGGCCATTGCAGAGAATCCCTCATTACACCCTGGTCACAGCTTTGGAGTATTACCCTTGTGAAAACACACTCTCTCAACCCCGGGTGTCAAAGAGAGTAGATTGTCTCCTCTTATTTCTCCCTTTGTACTTGGTCTCTTGACAGGTATGGTAGGGTTAAACTTATCAACATATTATGCAGCTGTAGCTCGCTGTATCACCAACAGACAGGCTGGTTTAGATCTATCTGGGCTGTAAATTAGTCTAAAGAATTGTCTGTTGTGTCCTTATATTCTTCTCTTTGATTGGAATAGAGATGGATCCTCACAACACATCTTGGTCTGTGAACAATCAGTCAATTAATCAACCACTGGCTTTTATACAGGCTCCTCATTTGCAGCCACAGTGTCTTAACCACTGAAGAGAACTGTTAAGTCATCAAGTCTGATGAGAAAAAAGAAACACCCTCTAAAGGCATATTCTTGCGTTGGAGAGCAATATGAGTTGTTTGGCAAGACATCAAAGAGGGAAAACATCCTGACTCATCTGTCAGATTCATGTGCATCCATCAAGCCTACTTTCTCTGTTCATTAGGAGATGCAGTTTACAGTAGAGGCAGTTTGGAGTTGAGTATTGGCAAATGCAAAAAATAATTGATTGTAAAATATATAATTCAGTACATCAGTATCAAAACAAGTGAGAAATCAGCTGCCACAGTTAGAAATGATATATTCAACAGACTATTCAGGTACATGTGTTGAAATTAACATTGGCCCACTAATAGGTCTATCAAAGAAGAGTATAATTTAAGGTTTTCAAAGCATCACCTCCGTGGTTGGGGTTAGGGTTTAGGTTAGGGTACACACACAGGGCAGAGGCAACAGTGGACAGCGTGTGCTATGGCTGCATTCACACCAAATCCAGCAATATGGCACTGACCTGCACACCTCCGCACCTGGTTGTGCGGAGGTGTGCAGGGCGTGTTTTTGTGCTTTAGATTTTAACCATTGAAATAACGTTTTATTTATCTGATTCACTGCTTTTTTTCTAGTTAGCATCGCTCCCTCTCTTCAACCACCACTCTCTCTTCCTCTCTCTTAGCCATGCTACTTTATGACTTCTGTATATAGGTCCTTATGGCCTAAACTTGAATATATCATTTATTACAATAAATGCGATTAAACATTAAAGTTATATGCTGACGTGGTACTTGATGGAAAAACACAATTTACAATTTTCATCTTTTCCCTTGATGATCACTGACTTTACATTATTGTTCCTCCAGATAATAATAACTATGTCATTATGAAGATTAACCATCAAGCCATGTGGGTGTCAGTGCTTTTGCATGGATATTTAAGCAGCATATTGGTACAAATGAATATTTAATTCACTTCGTGACCATCAATATTTGATAAGACATAATTTGGGACAGTTTCTTGTAAAATATAGAGGCGATCAGTAGTTATTTCTCCATAAAGCAGCTTTGGGGCAGCTCCTGAACGGAGGTAGAACGGTTCATCCACTAATCAGAAGTTTGTTCGATCTCCAGCTCCTGTCCAGATGTTGAAGTCTCCTTGGGCAAGTTACTGAACCCCAAATGGCTCCTGAAGGCTGTGCCATCAGTGTTTGAGTGTGAGTGTGAGAACTCCTGATGAGCAGGTTGGCACCATGCATGGCAGCCTCTGCCATCAGTGTATGATTATGTATGTGAATGGGTGAATGTTGGCATGTAGTGTAAAGCACTTTGAATGGTCAGAACACTTGAAAGGCGCTCTATAAATGCAGTCCATTTTACCATTTAAAGTGTCCACTGGTTAATCAGTTCAGCATGATGTATCACAGCAATGAGCTGTTTGATTGTTTGACTCAGATAAAAGAAACAAGGAAGAGCCACATAGAAAATCTATTAAGACTTTAATTTTCTTAATGCTTTAAAATACATTTTGGACAGGGGTTGATATCTTTGGCATGAATAAATTACATAATAAATAAAAGCAAACACATTTTATTTTGTTTCAGTTTACACAATAAGGCATTTATAGCAGCAGAAGTGGCCTACAGAGTCTCAGTTACCTGTAACACCCCCAGTGTTTTCAGGTTCATATCTAAATCAGGTCACTTTATAACAGTATTTAACCTGGGTTTAGTCAAACCTGTGAAACTGTCTCAGGGGTGTTCTGGTCTCTGAAATAGGAAACCCTGCACTAGTGTTCGGAAATTAAATTAGAAACGAGGAAAACACTAGTGTAGGCCCTAAAGCACTGGAAGTCACAGGAGGTAGCATCTTACTCTCCTGCCTATCAATTTTCTTTTTTTTTCATGCAGCAGGCAATGTTTATTGATTGCTATGATTATCATAGCCATCCATCTACATTTAACTGCATTTTTCATTGTTTCTGTAGTGAAAGCTGTACAAAAACTGCTTCAACATAAATTTAAACATACATTTTCAGTATTCTGTTGAAGGCCTGCCTGTGCTCAAATGTCTTCTTCTAATAATTTGCCACGGCTGTCTTGCTTGGTAAGACATTGGTTTATCATCAGAACAAGAAACTAGAGGCTGCAAGGTTTGCGTACAAAAACAAACATGACATGATCACAGTATGACCTTACATCTACCAGTTGCTGTGCCCTTTACACATATTGCACTCAGCACATTACATTTATTTTAACACATTATGGTTGAGAAGAGCAGGAGAAACACAGTTCTTGCAAAATCAAGTGGTCTTACAGAAAGACATCCAGTTAGTTATTCCCCATATGAATGAGTCAATCAGAGCCCTTCAAAAATGATTCATGGCATATACAGCCAATTAAGAGTAAAATGTAATTTTATGTAGATGGCATCTTGTATATAAATTACATTTATCTGTTGCAGCATAGGTTAATGGCAGCTAACCTCTGTCAGATGTTTTTCTATTAATGTTATTATGTTAAGTGGGGTTGAGATTGGACATAACTCACTGAAAGTATATTATACAAACAAATAATGTACCCATTTCTGCATGACCAGTAAATCATTTAGAATATGAAAGCAAGATCACTGTCACAATTAAGAAAATGTGAAGCATTTACTGGATCAGCTCCAACCGACTAGTTCACCTCTGGTCATGTTTCATATTTTCCAAACATATCATGTCCTACTTCTACAGTGCATTTTATAGTCATGTCTTATATTTAACTGTACAGCAAAGATTTAACAATGTCAAAAAACACATTTGTGGAATTAATTTGCAAAGTGAACAGGTGTGGTCTTGGCGCTAGGTTATAAATTGTGCTAAATCTGGCTTTGCTAGTAGCAGGGTAAGCACCGAGCAGTGGGCCAGACACAGTTGGGGGTTAATCAGGGAACAAAATGACCACCTGTTTTTGCAAAGTGATGAGGAAACTCTCCCTTGTCTGATTGGTGCATTTGTATGAGGACTATTTTTGGGGCAGTTGCCTGATTGCTCTCCTGGAGAACAGTGACTTGAACAAGGTAATGTGGTTGTTCTGATGATTACACTGGATATCTACACTGGAGTTACTGCCCGCTGGCAAAGAGACTACAACGCAATGTCTGGTCTGAAATGTGGACACAGAAATACACAACCTCTCTTCTGTGTCTTTCACTCGTATCCTCTCACAGATCAATCGTACCACACACAAACAGGCACACTTAATTGTAAGTGTGTGTAACTACAAGTGCATTTGGCAATAACGCTTATAAATATAGATGGAAGCATTTTGTGTGTTGACACAAACAAAAAGCAGCCCTGTGTGCACAGTTACACACAGTCAGACATACTCAACACACACATACTTACACTCGTGCAGACACTTGCACTCGCACGTACACATGAACACGCACACACACTGCTTGTTTGTAGCTTCTGCCAGCTTTCTCCCTCTGCATGCCGACTGTGTGTCTGGCACCGGGTTAAGGTCTGGAGCCACACACAAGCTGTGTGCTCTGTCTGGCTTTTACACACTCTAAATGGGCTTTATGAATGGCTAGGACTCAATGACTGAGTCAACACCAGGGGCCACACTCAACCCAATCCGACAACAGGTTTTGGAGATAAGTCAGAAACAACATTCTCCCAGCGCAGACAGGAAGCATGTTTAAATTAATATGCCACCAGGTTTTCTTTTGTTTTGCACTGCAAACATTGTGCTGTGGAGTGTGTCAATCCACAGATGTGTTGCTTGTTTGCCGTTTCTGGCTGAGCCCAAGTGCTTTAAAATAGTGCTGTGCAGTGTCTATGTGTGCGTAGGGTGCATGTGTGCCATCAAAGCTATGTTTGATCTAATCTCTGCAATGAATCCAGCTCTCGACATTGCGTGGAGCCAGTGACTCTGACAGCCTATCAATGATGGATGGATGGAGGCTTCTATTCACAATCTTGTGCCCTCAGTGGGATTCATACAGTCTTCCCCATTCATGACATTCAAAAACTACAACAATCACCTTCTGTACATAGAGAGTTACAAACAAATATGCACACACAAGTTCTCACCACTGCTCTATCATTAGATCCAGCACTCGATTAGCACTTACTCGTGTTGTTCTCTCCTGACTAGATCCTTGCTTGTGGTATATTAACTCTCAGATGTACGTTGCTTTGGATATAAGCATCTGCTAAATTAAATCATAACATTGTAACATGGTAACATTCAGATCTGAATCCAGACTGAAGTCTGTCTCAACGAATGGAGCAGTGGGTGGGGTAAGTGGGTGCAGGCCAGACGTCAGCGTTTCAAGCCAGTCAGCAGCATCAAACTGAGTTGGAGCCCGTCGTTTCCGTGACTTTCCAGTGGATAACAGAGGGGAGGTGCAGATTGGAGGTGGTGGAGGAGCAGGGATCACCTGGTTTGGGGTTATTACAGCAGGGGATGGAGGGAGCTCCAGTAAGAGAGAGGAGCAAAGAGGCGAAGGCAGAAAGTTGTCATCCTTGGGGTGCTGTTGATCGGCTTGAGGGGGAGGAGAACGGCTGGGGTCTGAGTGGGCAAGGGATTTATGATCAGAGACATTGATGGAGCCTGGAAGGATGGTAGTAAAAATGATTAGACTCTGAAAGAAATAACAGTTCCATTTAGGTTGTATTCTTAATTAATTATTGGATACTCACGGATGCAATTAATAGGCTCATCCAGAATATCATCTATGGACTGCCGGGGGTCCATCTGTTGGCAAGAGAAAGGAAAAACACTTATTTCCTTATGTACAAAATGAGCTCTTGGTGATGTCTTCCTGATCAACTAAAGACTCTAACCTGTGCTTTCTGGATGGCCTCCTGTAGTTCTTCCTCCAAGCTGCGAGCTCCAGGCAAAGCCTGAACAGGACTTGCTGTAATCTGCACTGGCAGTTCAAAGTCCTGGCCGATCACATCACATGGTTGGCAGCAAAACACCTGATTAGAAAGCAAAGGGTGAATTAGCTGACAGGTGGTGATGGGAGCATGTTCAAACATTTAGAAAGGAAGGCTCTGTGGTGCATCCTTGAAAAGAGGCATCTACATGTGATGTGTGTGTATTGATTTTTGTGTTTACCTGTGTAAACAACACCTCTGTCTGTGTGTCTGTTTCTGTCTTCCCTCTAGAGCATCCTGAATCCTGTTGCAGGAATGGATGAAGGGATCCTCCACAAGACTAGAAGATGAGAGGAATGGTAAAAAGGTACTTATAATTTTATTTCTGGAAAACAGTGACCCTGTTAAATTAACTGTTCCCAACACAGATCAAAGATCCAAGCCAGTTGGTCCTTACCTCATTGCCAGTGTTAGCAGAGCGTTCCCTGGGCCTGCTCCTTATCCTCTCCCTCATCTCCAGCTCCACGCTCAGTTCCTGCTGCTGCTGTTGCTGCTGCTGCTCGTTGTCAGTCCTCCAGAGAGTACCACATTGCAGTGGTGAGGAGGACGACATGGGTAGACTAGGACTAGGAGTTCCTGAGGCGGTGCTTGCCGGAGCCAGGAAGACAGTGTTGGTAAGACCACATTGTTCACCTGCCAAACTGACTGATGCAGCATTTGAGAAACCATTCGAGACAGCACTCAGGATCCCATTTGGGGCTTCACTGAGAATCCCATTAGGAATTCCCCTGTCCTGCATGTACATCTGTTGGTTAGGGCTGCTGCTGGGCGAGTCTGGTCCAGAGCTGGAGCTTAAGCTGGGGCTCTGGTTGGGTGGCAACTGGGGGCTGGGAGCGAGGGGCTCCATGCTGGTCCCCAGCTGGCAAAGAGGTGCAGGAGTGAGACAAGAATGGGGGAGCTGGAAGGGCCGGAGACGCTGCAACAGGGCAGGCTTAGTGCCGGAGACTGGGAGTCCGCGCTTACGCAGCTGTTGCCGCAACTCTGACACCTGAGGAAGGGAAAGGTGAAATGACAGTCATGTGAGTTTGCCTTAAATTGTAAATAAGAGTTTTTGGTTCTCAGACATTTTAATCGCTTTTCTTACTGTTAGATCAACAAGATTGGCCGGGAGAAGCTCAGGTTTGGATGTGGAGTTTGTGTCCATAGGCGTGTGGTTTGTTGTGGCAGGAACAGGGTGGGGGTTCAGGGGCATGGCTCCAGAGGACTTCACAAGATCAGCGTGATCTCCACTGGAGGAAAACGAAACCGTTAACTTTCCAGAAACATCTGAGTGCTGATGCCCTGCATACCTCCTAGGTTCAGATTGAATTATCCAACACTATCAGCAGCAAACTACTGAAACTGCATACCTGGGTACAACAGTGAGCTGTTGTTGGGGTTGTAGTTGTTGCTGTTGTTGCTGCTGCTGGTTCTGGAGGATCTGCAGCTGGAGGAAGACCTGCTGCTGCTTCAGAAGATGGGAATAGGCTGGGTCTAAAGACTGGGTAGGGGTAGGGCTCTTCTGTTTAGCTCCTCCCCCTGGAAATAAACACATTTCCAGGCTTAATTCAAACAACCAGCAACAAGAGCAAGTCTTGAAAGAACTAAGGAAAGGACTATTAAATTAAATGTAGAAAAGCAAAGCATGAAATTGGTACCTCCAGTTCCAGACCCTCCTCTCTGGTCCGGAGGAATGTACTGGTGATACTTGAGTTTCCTCATTTTGGGTTTGGTGTCCCGCGGTTTCCGTGGGCGTGGGAGGTGGTTGAAGTTGAGGGAGGATGGCAGTGAGGAGGAACAAGTGGGGCTGGGAGGCTGAGCTGTCTATAAAGGTAGAAAATACCCACATTTCCTTAAACTGTAAGTATACTGAGGTTCTGATGAGTAATTTCAAGAATAGCATGTAAAATATCACACAGAGAAAATGTCAAGTCGTTTAACGTCATTTGACAGTATTTGCCCCATGTCAAGGTTAAATTATTACATGAAATGCACAAATGCCTCGTAAATCTTCAGATGACAGCATGTGCTAGTTCTGACACACAGCCACGCTGCTTGTGTGTGAATGCGTTAACCTACAGGGCAAATACTGAGCTCCCCCAGAAGTGCAAATTGACAGTAATGAATGCAGAGGAGCTTACAGCAGAGCACTGTGTTTGACAAAACAGAGGAGTGACCATCCTGTTAGGTTAAAGACCTTTACAATGCTATTTTATCTTTCATGTTGTATACCTGCTGTGAATACCTGTCACCAACATAAGCACATACTCACACATACCCAATCTTAAAGTTTGTTTCCCTCAATGAAAATCACAGTTATTTCCCTATACATGACATTAACATTTTATTTTCAGGAGTCAAAACAAAAAAAATACCACCATAAATTTAAATGAGCCAAAAAGAAAAAAGAAAACCAAAATAAAAGCAACAGAATCCATATGCATTAACCCCACATTACCTTTGGCAGCAGGGGTGTGGTCTGAGAGGTCAGATAGATCCCATTTGGTCTCCCAGTTGTTGCCACGGAGTTTGATTCACTCAGTGTTACAGTCATTGGTTGTCTGATGCCCTCGGTTGCCGGGAGCAACGCCAAACCAGACTGAAAGGAATATTACATTATTGGAGTTGACATATACAGCTATTTATAATCTCATCAGTCTGTTAATATTTACTTTAATGTGTTTATCAGAGGCTATTGGTGGGAAGTAATTTATTAGACCTTCATGTTAACTTTGTGCACTTCATGAAAACTAAATCTCAGTGCTGTTTCCTCACCTGAGCATGACTGGGGCTGTGGTTAAGGGGCGGGCCCACAGCTGAAAAGTCACTCAGTAATTGGTCACCTGAGAGCCCTGGCAGTGAACGGAAGGCTGGTGATTGGTGAACGCCATGTTGCTCATGGGGCGAGGAGGAGGAGCAGGAGGAGATGTCATCTTCGAAGACATCAGTGGACAGAGGGAAAGAGGCAGGACCTGAAGAAATTAAAAGTGAAAGGAGGTAAGGTCACAGGAGGAGAGAGAGGAGATAAGGGTATTAAAATAAAAATGTGTGCCATCGTATGTGGATGCATGTTGACTCACGGTTCTCCAGGGCCAGTGTGTGTTCGTGCTTTTGCTCTACAGGTCCAGGCAAATGTTGGATCCTCTCGCTGAGGTCCTGTGCCTGGCGAGCCTTCTTCTGCCTCTGGGCCCCGCATACACTCCTCTCTGCGGGATGGTGGAAAAATAAGTGGAGGGAAGGGGACAGATGGGAGATCAGCAGAGAGGGAGAGAGAGAGAAGAGGAGATTGGAGTGAGAGAAGCAACAGGATTTCAGAACATATGGGATGTGAGACTATGCTGCCACAGGCTATAAGTCCAAATTCAAACCAGCAGTGGCATCAAAAATAGTAAACACTCCTGCCCATAGGGAGGTGTATTCCCTTGGATATGAACATACACACACAACATTTTTAAAAGGGCAGAAAAGGACTGTTTAGGAAATCAGACAGCCTGAAAAGCCAGATATTATAAAAGCAGTGTTTTCAATTAAAAACGATGGTTAGAGGGTTATGGAGAGGAGGAGGAGGAGAGATAAAGAGATGAGAGAGTAAAATGTCACTAACAGGAGAAAATGATGACTCTGATCCCTGGATGGGCGGGCTTATCGTGTGCTGTCAATCACTGATATGTTTGCAGGCTGCTTAAAATGCAGAGTTACAGTGTGCAACAAGGTCACATTTCTATTTAACTGACAGCTGATGAAACGCCAAGCCTTTCTACCAGATTTACACACTTCATTTCCTTGCACAACTACTGTACAACAGGGAGCAGAGAGCAGCACAGATATGATAAAATACACACAAGGAGAGGTAGAGAGGTAGAGAGAGCAGAAGAAACAGCAACAGTACTCTAGGCAGGGCATCACCTTGTGCAGTTTCAGTGTTCAGACCACTAGGGGGCAACTTCTGAGTGGCACCATCATCAGTTAGACGCTGCATCAAGAAACAGCATGGTCAAACAAACAGCCAGGGATTACAATGTAGTTTACTCAGGGGAAAGTTAAATACTGCCGTAGTACAATGTCAATTATTTCCTCCAGAGTTTTGCAAGATCTTTGAAGCAGCGCTTGGATCTTATGCAACACTGAGACCAATATAAAGTCTGTTTTTAGGTTATGTTTAGTCCTCACACAGAAGACCACTTAGTTCATTCACTTGAAACAGTGTGAATGTTGACTTAGTCCTCATGAAAACACAGCGAAAATAAATAAAATTTGGTCCGATCATGTTTTTTCAATTAAAAAATGATCCTAAATGTGAAGTGAAAACTGTCTTTACATTGCATCATGGCTTTTACCACATCAACATCCATATTTAATCTGTTGAATATCAATGAGAAAAAAGATGGTACTCACCAGAGCTTCACTCTGGTCTTTCTCTGATTTTTGAGAGGGACTGGTAGATTTCAACCCTACAAAAACAAGATAGTAGTTATGAGTTAAAATGACAATTCAGCAGAAGAAGACAGAGGTTGTTTTTCAAATTCAAACTCTCATTTGGGTTTTTTTTTTTTTTTGGGGGGGGGGGGGGGGGGGGGGGGGGTTTGGAGGATGCTAGCCGAGTAGAGGAGCAACTCGGGTGAACTAACAACAAAGCACTATAAGCCTTCAACTCATCCCTTCAAGTTACAGCATGGAGCATCTCAGGCGCTTTTTTGTGTCGACAGGCATCAGGATGTGCAGCACTTCTTGAGCAGCCTGCTTCTGCCTCAGATATCTAGGAGGGAACTGAAGCAAGGTGCACTGCCTGTCGACAAAGGGATGGTGTTTTGCTTTTCTACACTTTCGACTATTCTGTAGATTTACTGCATGAACCTGAATATGCATGTCCTGCATATGAGTCTACTGTACATCACATTTTATTTACAAACCTCTTACATATACAGATAATAAGTGATATTAAGAACATATTATTTTTGCACACATGTTAACTCCCACATATATAATTGTATCCAGATTGGCTCAATCCTTGCAAAATTGTATCTGCATTTCAAAAGCTGCAATGAAAATATGCAATCCTTTTTTTAATAATTCATCTCAATAATTTTGACACCTTGCTGTTTGTGTGACCCTGTGATGCCTTGTAAATGTGAATAAAAGGTACATTGTGCATATCTTTTTTGTTGTTAGTATAAATTATCACATTCTTGGAGTATTTTCATATTATTTATTCACATTTTATTAACATGCAGTTTTAACCCAAAATGTTAGTTAAATAGAAGAAAGTAAACAATCAATATAGTAAACCTACAAAGACATTTACCAATCAATAGGCAATCACCTTTCAGTAAGACAAGGTGACCTAAAGATCATTAATATGAAACTGAATCAATCACTATGTTAATGATACAAATAGACTAACCAGGGTCTGCATTGATCTCACTCTGCCTTCGGTTCTGAATCCTCAACTGCAGGACTGAAAGACAAGAGCAGAGTTTGAGCAGGCTGTTAAAAATGTTAAACTATAACAAGTTACACTTATGGAACTGTAAGTTGGATTAATTTCTTCATGAAACAGACAAACAATTTAAAGGACAAATCACCAGGAAAAATAAATCACGCTTGACAGAGAAAGGTAAGAGTTGAGTAAAGCAATACAGCAGGTCCACTGTTAAATGATACGTCCTTGTAACATATATTACCTCATGACTTCACATTGCTTGTAGATTATATATCCTCTTGCATGCATACACACATCTACACACTACACATAGGCGCACACACATTAACATTCAGTACACAAGCAGGTGAAGGGTGGGGCTGGGCCAAGGGCCACGATTGCTTCCCCCATGATACATTTCAGTGAGTTTTGAGACCTGAGAGACCTGACGAGGGGAGTGGAAGTCTGAACAGGGGGTTGAGGCCAGTAACTATTTATCTCTCAGTATGTCTATTTCTGTTGGTCCCATCCCCCCTTCAGCTGTCCCACTCTCTCCACAAGCCTCTTATGCATCTCCTCCTCGCGTCATCCTCATTTGTGCTAACTATACTCTTCCTGCTTTCCTGCCTCTCAGACAACTCAAAACAAAAGTTTAACATGGTAGAAATCTGGATTTTAAGCACATTCACACACTGAGCGCTGTGCTTATAATAAGTTAGGGAAGCAGCTCTTGACACACAGATTGGTTTCAGATTGTAACAGCAGATTTTTTTATGTGCTTGAACAGGGGGCCTGGAACAAAACCTTAACTTCAGTTTCAATCACAAATACGCTTTGCATAATGTAGTGGTTCCCAACCTGGGAGTCATAAAAACAGAATATTTCTGTTACTGAAATGTGTGTGTTTGTTTTTCGTTTGTGGGGGTTGTGATTTTCCATTTTCTTCTAAAAACTGTTTTCTCTTATGTCTTCAGGCCTCCTAAAATCATTCAAATTGAAAAATCACACACTGACTCTTTGGTTTAACTTTTCACAACTCATAGACACACACAACCTGTGAAATGGGGTTGCATGTTTAAGAGGTTCTTTTTCAGAAAGGTTGGGAAGCACTGCTTTATCATAAGGATAAACATGATTTCTTAGTCTTGACAAACATCAAGCATATGCTTATGTAACATGAGATGCATCAGGCGATATAATGTCAAGAGTTTCAGGTCAACAAAAACAGTAACAGCAAATTTAAACTATCGTCCTATAAACAGACTGACACCCGGCTAATCAGTAATATACTAAGTGATATTTTGGTCCTGCGCTTCAACAGTCTGTACATACATGATTTCAGACAGAGCAGCTGCCCTAAAGAATCACGTTTTCCAGCAGGTGTTTGTACACCTAGGGGACTGTCTCCATGTCATTTCCTCGGCTTTCTATTTTACCAGCCATTTGTGACAGCTGCCAGGGAACACAACAGCAGCCGCTACAACTTGTAGCGAAACTTGCATTATGCACTAATGAGAAAGTTGTTTAATGCTGTTTGTTAGAGAACACTGGTTGTCTCCTGAAAGTTGTAAATGAGTGGAGTAATACATGATATTGGTACAAAAATGGAATTAATTTCAGCCACACTATGACTATTTTCTGCTCAAGGTCTTAACAAAATGTAACAGGATATCATCGGCCTGTTCACCTGCAATAATGTCTACATATTTCTTGTGTTAAATTTTGGACTTGATTGGATATAATCAAATATACTCAACAAAATCCACTTTTCAAAATTATCTCTGCTTTTTAGTACACTGTCTCTAATAACAAGCCTTGGACTTGGACAGAGCTACACTGTATTTCTCTGATGACATTTGTTCAAAGAAAAGGAACGTTCATTTTAAAGGGCCATATAGTCTATTTTTCCATAAATAACAATAAACCAACACGTCCTCATTAAAGTGTCACACAGTAACATGCAGAGATCTTTAACCCGAGGTTCAGGTGTCCTCATGTCTATTCAAAACATCTCTGTCTGCGGGTAGCAATGACTAAATCCATTCACCATGATCAATACCTTCACTCTATTGATCACATGATAGACAATGTGACTGACTAGCCAATAAACTTCACAAACTCTTCACCTCTATATATTGATGCTAATCTTGCCAATTATGCCTGAGATGTGAAGCCAGTGTTGTGGGGAAAATAAATCCTTCTCCCCTTAATTGGCGTGAGTTGAATTGAGTTGATTCCTCACCTGAGCGGAACTTGTTCCGGATGAGGAGCGACCTCTCGGAGGCCAACAGTGTCATGGTTGATTGTGGTGGGTAGGGGGGATTGTGGGGTACGGAGTGAGGGAGTGGAGCAGAGAGAAAGAAAGAGGGAATTCCTGGTGTCACTCCACCAGGAGGAATGGTCCCTCTTCTTCTGTCTCTCGCTGTTGGGAGCAGAGGAAGCAGGGGAGTGAGAGAGACAGATGCTCGTTAATCCACTGATAGACACAAACCGATATTGATAGTGGCACACAAAGCACAGCAGAGATAGATTGAGGGGGAAATAGAGACACAAGGCCTCTCAGACCTACAGGCAGACTGAACACTGCGGTGAGCTGCTCTGGCAACAGCAGGCCTCCCTACAGACAGCCTGTCATAATCACACAAAGAGTCACAGAGGCCCACACACAGAGACAGAACTAACGACACAGAGAATTAAACAGACAAGGAGGCTTTTAGAGAGGCAGAGGAATAGGAGGAAGAGGAGAGTCGAGCAGCGTGAGTGACGGAGACAGGAGCGCCAACAGATACTCAGACGTCAGGGCTGAGGCGTGCTGGAAGACACTGATTGGGACGGACAAACATGAACTTGCAATACCTACAGCATCGCACTACACATTTGCTGTTTGAAAGAGTGATTGCAAATGTGTTGTACCATAAAAGAAAACGAGATGCCTCTCAAATAGAGAAGGCCGGAAATCTACATAAGCTGCATTAGCGCACACACACAACCTATTAACAATATTGATTTCAGCAGGCCAGCCACAGAACACCCAAAGGAAGCCTGTTTGAAGGCAATGGACAAACACACACAAACAAAATACACACAAGCTGTGGAATAGCTGAGGTTATGCATACTAAATCACCACAGTGCTTTTCCTATTCGCAATCCCATAAATGCACACACCTCACTTATTTACAATATGAAGAGTGCTCCAAGAAGAAGAAGGCCACTCAGTCATTAATGCAATCAAATAACAAGTGATTGATTGAGATTTGATGTCTGGCACAGGCATTATTTCGCAGTAGGGCACTGAGGCACAAGAAGCCAGTGAAAAAACAGTGAGCAGCCCAGAGAATAAAAGCAAGAGAATGAAAGAGAATACTTACAGGAAAAAGAGAGAATTGAGTCCCTCGGGGGAAATTGGAGTGGATTTAAGATTAAACTGAGAGAGGTGCGAGATGGACGAAGAGAGGGAAAGAGAGAAATTCGTAGTGCGTTTAATGACGATTTCTTTCTTTCATGTTCTTTTCATATCCTTTTTTTCCTGCCCCTTTTCCACACTTCTTCTGGGTTTTTTTCCTAAAGGTAGATATGCAAGGAGAAGAGGATCTGTGGTTCCTTCGTCCCCTTATGATAGAGACTCACCCTATCCTTCTTTCTCTACCTCTGTCTCGCTCTCTCTGCCCCTCTCCCTGTCCGCCCCAAAGCATCCTGGATCCTTGGTGCCAACTGTGAGGGACTGTCAAAGTTTACCCCTCCCCCTCCGCGGCCTTGTCTCCCCCTTCCCTCACCTAGCAGCCATTCACTCCCCCCTCCTTCTGACATGTGCTGGCTGACTGATTGATTGAGGAACAGATTCAAAGACAATAAGCACTTTGTGTGTTTGTACATGACTTTGTCAGAAATAAACTCACTGATGAAGAAGTCAGCGCACTTCCTTAATGTTAGGAGCTGAACTGCCACATAATGTGACGGATAGAAAAGTGAAGGCTTGATAAAGTAGACGGTTTATTACAAGGCAGAGAGAAAAGCCCGGGAGTGTTTTGGACTCACATCAAATCATGTACTGCAGCAGGACTGCAGGCTCATATGCTCCTGTCAAGATACCTTTGGGTCACCCTCTTAAAGTGATTTACAACTGTTTGCACGCACATATACGCGTGTATATGTGTGTGCGCGTGCGTGTGACACCACAGAGAGTCACAGATCAGTAAGTCAGTGTCCGTCAGCATATAGTTACAGTATGTTTCCGCGCTGGTGTCACACTGAATCACCCAGGTTTCACCTCGTTGTTCAAGCCTCCATAACAAGTCAGGTGAACATGTAGGAGAGTGTTTGCTTATGTGTGCATGTTTTCTATTGTACATGTGTCTGTGCATGTGTGTGTGTGTGTGTTTAGTGCCTTTGGGCTGCAGAGGGGGAAAAGTGGGGGAAGTGAGGTCGTAGCTGGAGCACCTGTTCCGTCGATTTGACAGACAGGCCAGTGTGTGCTGGTTCAGCAGGTCATAGAAGGGGGAGGGAGGGTGACAGAGAGTGAGGACTGGTGGGTGAGGGTGAGGCGAACGAGACAGCAAAAGTTAAAGAGGAAGGGAGGGCGCCACGCAGAGGAAGTCTTAATGAAGAGGGCAGGAAGAGATTAGGCAACAGGGAAACAGACCAAAAAGGAGGTTGCTGCCATTTTATCTGATGTGGAAAGAGAGAGTCTGACGTTAAGATCCATTAATCAGAGAACACAAAGCAGAGATTGCACCACATGGTCCAATTACGATTGCCATGGAATGAAATTTGAGCAACTAATGGAACACAAAATGAATGGGAACCTTAATTTAATATAGTAGTATTTAGAGACCGACAGCTCTTGCAGGTGCCATTTGCACAGAGCGTCTGCGTTTTCCTTCATTATAAAATCTCACCTTTGACAGGTTTTCCTCCCGTGCCCTGTAAATGCATTTCACACACACACACACACACACACACACACACACACACACACACACACACACACACACACACACACACACACACACACACACACACACACACACACACACACACAGTGAGAGTCACAGAGTCACAGACACATGAGAGACACATATATAAACACTGACTGCACTGACAGCATGGCAAATTATTGGAGGAAAGGTGATGTAATTGCTTTTTCCTCTGGTTCCCCACTACAACTACACCCTCTTCCCTACAGCCGGGACTCCCTTTCTGATTAACACCTGTTACCCTCCTTCTTTCTCTCCCTCCCTCCCACTCCTTCCCATCTCTCTCACACATAGACTCACACTCACACAGTGTTAATCCTGCACTGTGTCTGGTGAGCGAGGAGGCTTGCATGCTGTTAACCTTTCCCTTGTGCTGTATCATATTTCTCTGTGTAATTCTGGGCTCCTCAGTTTTTTGTACAGCACAGCAGCTAAAACACACTTGGTCCATCATACGCTTTGAATAAAAATATACTACATGTGTAGGCGATTTCATATTCATATATATTTTTTAAAACCTGCTTCCTTTGCTGCTGAAACTGCAGAATTTAAATGTAAATCCAGCCTTCCCAGGGCTCAGTCTTCTGCCTTTCACCCTGATGTAAGTATCCCTCCACCATTTGAGAGAGCTGAGAGACAGCATAGGGAATGAGCCAGCACATGCAGCAAATCATAAGTGTAATTGTGCCCTCACATGGCTGAAGAGTGCAATGACAGTCATGCATGTTGGACCCCCCCAAAAAAAGCATCCATGGTTAGTTTAGCTCTCCTTCATTTTGGTTCTCAGTGGCGATAATGGGACGTATGTGATGCAACAGAGCGGGTTTACAACAAACATATCAAAGTGCCAAATGTATCAAAGAGGATAAAAAGCTGAAACATACCAGTCTAACACTTCATTACATCTGCTGCCTCTCCTCTGCTCATTCATCACTGGATCTATTCTCGTCCCTCTCTCCTCTCCTCCTCTACCTTTATCACTTCAATCACTTGGCAATGTGCCTTGTGCCACTCAGAAGGCCTGCTGCCCGTTCCACTTCACGCAACACAAACATAGGCACACACACAAGCAGATTTCAAACACACACACACACACACACACACACACACACACACACACACACACACACACACACACACACACACACACACACACATACACACTGCAGATTTCTGTCCTCACTCTGTCTATCATCCATCTGTCTGTCAGTCACTACACTTTGAAGCTTTGTGCAATCTGGACAGTTACCAGCCCTGCACACACTTACTGTACTGTACTGTACACACACACACACACACACACACACACACACACACACACACACACACACACACACACACACACACACACACACACACACACACACACACACATATACACACACATCTCCAGCTGGACTGCTGATCTCACACACTTGGTCGGCTGAATATTCATCATCATCATGCACTGAGGACCTTGTAGGCTCAGCGATGCAACAGCCCAGTGGAGTCAATTAGGGTACGAGAATCTGATTTGTGTCAATTTATTCTTTTTTTCTGACAGATCAGCATCGATTTAATGGCTGAACTCTCAGAGTGACCTTAATAACGAATACATAGCACTTAAATTAGTTTCTACAACAGAGCAGTTAGGATCAGTTGTTAGTTAGGGGCCCATCTTTTATGTGATGAGGACGTGTAAGTAATACAAAATGAAATGAATCAAGTTAATGATTACATTGGTTACACAGTATTCTAATTGATGAGTGGTGAGAAATATGGATTACACCTCCTATCAAGATATTTATATTGTGATACATATACTTGTGTATAGATAAATAGTAATTCATAGATAGCAGACAACTGTGAACAGACAGTGGCTTATTAAGTTGATTAAATAACTTGTAAATCAGGATTTTTCATCACATTGTTGCAAGAACCCTGTAAATCATTTTTTATTTCAGGGATGTGCTGGCAGTCTAGAGATTAAAGATGCTAATAATGAACTGAAGCATCATTGGTCTGAGGCCAGCCAGAGACGTTTGTTTATGTCATTACCCATTTATTTATTTCTCTTATTTTGTATCATCCCTCACTGTCAAATCTCTGAAAAGGGCATAAAAATGCTACAAATATTTTAAAAATCCAATATTGCCATAAAGTAGACATTCTCATTGATTTGCATCTTCAAATATAATGGGTGACACAAGAGTAAAAAGCAGCTTCCTTGACAAACAATACAACATTTCTGACAGTTTAAAAATGTACATCATGGCATATACAATGAGCACTTTATTGTGCAATATAATGCAATCCAATGCAACAGCTCTGCCATAAATTCTACTTTTATTGAGCTTTCTGTTTTTGTTGTCAGAAAGCTGAAAATTCTACTTTATGTATATTATTGAGGTCAAAGTGGCTGCCAGTGGTGTGCTGGAGTGCATTAAATAGGAAAGGGTTCCTAATATTTTGTCCACCACATTAACATACATGAAAATATTTTGGAGTCATGTAATGTACTCCAGCACACCACCAGCCACTAACCTAAATAATAAACATAACAAATAAAGTAAGATTATCACCTATTTGACAAAAATTGAAAATGTATAAGCTTCATGAAAGTAGAATTTATGGCAGACGTCCTGTGTTGGATTGCAGTAGATTTACAAATAATACAGAATTATATCAATGTACAAACTTAAAAGAAATAGAAGGTAAAGTAAAATAGAAATACATTGAAAATAAAATAAAAAGAAATATGTATTTTTTATATGTTTCTCCTCCAGCTAATAATCACCAATTTCCAACTCCATACCCCCATACAGTCAACATACAGCAAGCTTCTATCCTGCTGCTCATAGACGAGCATATCAATCATCTTCAAAGTCACTCTGCTGACCCAGTACACTCTCCAATTCTGTGTGTTCAGGGTAATTACTAAAAGGACCCCACGCTTTTTTAAACAGCTCTTGTTTTAAACAGAATAGTTCTTTTGCAGGTTTTTTCTTTTCTTTTCTTTTACCATTCATCAATATTTGGTCTATTAACGTTTTTCCATGTTAGTACTATCATCTGCTTTGCCTGTCACAAACAGATGTAGAAAGATTTGCTTTTTCTTCTCTTCTTTTGGATTACACCCTAATAAGAAAAACTTTCATAGATGAAAAATATCTTCCATCATATATTTGACCTCTTCCCAGAACTTAACTTACTATCAATTTATTTATCTTTCCGGGGTCATATTTGTGCCCATCAGCCAATTATATTGTAAAAGCCTAAGCTGGGTATTTACTGTTCATATTTGAGCTTTCTTGCAAGAATCTTCCCACTAAACAAATGAAATGTCTTCCTGTAAATCCTCTCTCCAAACTCTAAGTTTAGCTTTGGAAGACTCAGGAGAGCAACATATAAGTAAGTTATGAAATCCAGATAAGATGTTTTCTTCCTGCAGAGTTCTTTAAAATAGTTTTTCTCTAATAATGAATAGGGAGGTATGTTTAGGGATTGTTTTTTGTTTGCTCCAGTGAAGCTCCTGATTTGTGTCAATTTGAGGTGTTGAATTACAAACTCGTCAGATGACATTTTTTTTATCATCCTTTTGCTGAAATAAGTCATGAATTTTCTGTATTCCTTTATCTGACCAAATAAACCTAATGTCAGTTCTACCTGGAGCGAAGTTATCATTTCTCCAAATTGGACTAAAACATAAGAGAGAATGTAGTCTGCCCAGATATTTCCTCACCTCATACCAAATATTAACCACGTTCTTAACAATGGAGATGAATGAAAAACCAACATTAAGGGTCTCAAATTAATGGAAAATCCCACATAAAATGTCTTAGTGAGGTGTTGGGCTAACACGTGGTGCCAGAATCGGTGCACCTTGGCATTGTTTTATGAGTCTCTGAACTCTACTGGAGGGATGAACATCATTGTTCCAAAAGATATTCTCTCATTTGGTGTTTTGATGCTGGTGGTGGAGAGCGCTGTCTTAACATGTCAGTCCAAAATCTCTCACATGTGTTCGATTGGATTGAGATCTGGTGTCTGTAAAGGCCACAGCATATGGTTCACATTATTTTTATAATCATCAAACCATTCAGTGACCCCTCCGGCTCTATGGATGGGGCCTTAGTCATCTTGGAAGAGATGACTCCCATCAGGATAGCAATGTTTCACCACAAGATAAAAGTGATCACTCAGAACAACTTTGTATTGATTTGCAGTGACTCGTCCCTCTGAGGAGACAAATGGACCCAAACCATGCCTGCAAAATGCCCCCCACAGTATAACAGAGCCACCAGATGCCCTCACTGCAGGGGTCTAGCATTCAGACCTGTAGTGTTTTTCCTTCAATTTGTCACCTATCTGGTGGGAGGGTTGTCATTCGTACAATAAAAGATAATAGTTTTTAACTTAGCTGCCCAACAGTACCACAGAGGGTTAGGACACCTTGAACCTTCCTCTATCATTTATGAGACTGCACAGGTGTTCCTAATAAAGAGCTCTATGAGTGTACATCCACATATCAGTGAGCGACAGTGTGTATTGTATTTAATTCATGAGTCCTTCTGAGATAAAATGGTAATTTTTGTAATTAAGATCGCTCGCTCGGTGAGTTGCTGGTTATATATTCAGTTAAACATATAAAATAGAAAAGTAAGATGTGCTCCCAACGTCTGCACTCACTGTTTTACCAGAGCAAATACTTCATTATCTCTGTCTCTCAGCAGCACATTCTCTTTTCTCAGAGAGCCTACTTGGTTAACCTTTGCTCCACATAATCTACACCTCTCTCCTTCCACTAGCCCTCTATAAAAGTGAGTTTGGCAAACTATAATATAATGGAGCTTAGTGCGGGGCTTTGAGCATGCATCTCTATTCACACAATGGCCAGTGTAGAAATAAGGAATGGGACGTCCATGAGGACCCAGTCAGGTCATTTGAGCGATACAGTATTTAATAACTTATCTTGAGCTCAGCTCTGTTAGGCTCCGTGGCTTAAATGGAGCAGAAAATTGCGAGAGTGCAAAAAACAGAGGACTGTCTTACAAACTCAATTACACCCTGGAGGCAGTCCAAGTGGTCAGCTTGAAAGCCCCCAACAGATAGATATCAGGTATCTTTTTCTTCACAAAGATCCGTGTAAAGTCTGGTCCCGTCTTTGGTGATTAATGTAGAAAAGAGAGTCGAGTCTTAGAATTGCTTAAATTAAAAGAGAGATATGAACTTTGTATTCATTACGTTAAATGTGATTAAAACCTTTTTATGCAAAGCCACATTAGAGATACTCCATTTCTTTACATATCTGTATGGAAAAGATGCCGAGGAGTAATATAAAATTGAAAACAAAGATTCCATTACAGTTGTCAAAATTTAATTGAAATAAGTTAATATAATTCACATTAAACAAAAAAATCTGAATATAGTGTTTATGTTAGAATAACTCAAAACATTTGGTCAACTCTTACATTATGTATTAAATACATAAAATCAACAGGCAATCAAAAGACAAAGTAAGTATTTTCATTCACAATGTAAAAAAGTGAATATTGATTAAAGTAAAACAAGTGCAAATGACTCACAGTGTCTCTGACGGTAAGAAAGATAGATTACATCTTTCACATAAGATAGTGCAGAAGTGCAGCTCTTCATATATACAACTAGAGCAGAGAATTGTTTTAGTAAATTATCTTTTTGAGCACTTTAGGGTTTTATCATGGATTGTGTGGGAATGCAATTCAATGGGGACATGTTAGCATTATAGTTAATATTTTGAACTCACATTTTTTAAAAAACAGGATTTCAAGCTCTCCCTTTCATATATGCAACTTTTTTTCATACAGGAAAGTTAATTCAAAATCATGTATGACTTTGAAGGCTGTATTTTTGGCCCATCAAATGGAATGGGAATAATATACATTCACATAAATAAATTTGCATCAAAACATTAAAATAAATATTGCAAGTGCTCCCTTCTTTGAAAGTTAGTGAATCACTCCTTAAGTTTCCATTTCAGACTCCGAGTTATCCAAATTAGACACAGTGGAGCTGTACCATTCGGCACTCTCTTCCTCTTCCTGCAGTGTGGATCCACCGCCTCCGCCGTCTCCTCGGCCACCTCCTCTGTCTCTCCTCTCGCTCAGCATTTCCATGGCTACTTGGTGGTATGGGTGTTTGCGTTTGGTGTGCCGGCGTAGTGTGTTGCGCTCTGCAAAGCGCGTGTGGCAAAGTTGGCACTGGTAGGGTTTCTCTCCGGTGTGCACCCTTTGGTGACGCTGCAGCTCACCGGCCTCCCTGAAGCGTTTGGCGCATATGGGGCACACAAAGTTCCTCTGGCCTGTGTGGATGTGCTTGTGTCTCTGTTGATGAAAACAATACAAATTTTATGAAAAATCTGCAAAAAATAAAACTCAACACTTTATAGGTTATAATAAATATTTCACTCATGATAGCAACGTCGTCTGCAGTTCCCCCCAACTCTACACAGCATTTTGGCATCTTTGAGCTCATTTTGTGATCTTCCAAACAGCAGAAACATATTTTGATAATAGGTTAACTGATTTGAGTCATTTTCAATGTAAAGTGCAAAAACCCTCTGGTTTCAGCTTCTTGAATGTGAATATTTTCTTGTTTACTTAGTCTTTAATAACAGTAAACTGAATATCTATGGGTTGTGGACTGTTGAGCAGGACAAAACGAGATATTAGAGGTTGAATCTTGAGCTTATGGAAACAGTGATCGACATATTTTCAGAAATTTTAAAGACGCAATGACCAATCAACTGACTCAGATAACATTCAACAGATTAATCAATGACTAATATAATCGTTAGTTGGAGCCCTACTCTCACAGCTGCATTTTAAGTTGCAGGAAGCAGCTGTTTTTGGTCGAAAAAGCTCTAAAAAGCCACTGTAACACAAAACAGCAAACAGACAAAGTTAGTGACTAGGTGGGAAAATAGTGGAGCATTTAGAAGCTTAGGAGAGAGAGAGAGAGAGAGAGAGAGAGAGAGATCTTTCTTAAAGTTGTTCAAAGTTATTATCAGACTTTTTCATCAGGATCATGGACAACCAAATGAATGCTGATGTTGCTCTGCATTTTCTGGATGTGTAAATAGGAAACTGTTCACCAAAACAAATTATGTCAGACTTGTTTTCACAGTTTGTTTCCTGATGCCACCAGAAAATCAGTTATTGCACATTATTGAACAGATGCTGCACTAATAACTTGTGACATCTGTTCAAGTGATTTCTGTTCAGACTTTTATGGCTGTTGAAATGATGTTCATAATTTGTTTGCACTGACCTGCAGATGGCTGGAGCGTTTGAAGGCTTTTCCGCACTGCTGGCAAACGTGAGGCTTCTTCTGTGAGTGAGTGATGGCATGGCGCTCAAGGTCAGAGAGGTAAAAGAAGACCCGTGGGCACAGCTGGCAGTACAGCACCCTGCGGGAGCTCATGGCATTGGGTGACGCTGCTGGAGAGAGAGGATCCAGCGGGTCGAGGGGGTCAAGTTTGCCAGAGGAGAGTATGTTTCCGATAGGAGGAGAGGAAGGAGCAGCAGCGCTGGAGTAGTAAATATGGTCCTCCGGAGGTAAATGTTCCGACTGCAGGTCAGAGGAGTCAAATTTGGGCTCTGAAGCTGGTGATCGGGCTTCTGCGTCTGAGCTGGGCTGAGCTGAGGGGTCATAGGTCAAACTAGCAGCGCACTGTTTGTGCGGAGAGGATGCTGCTGCTGTAAAAGTTGATGGCTTGTTGTTCTCATTTGAGACTTCTTCGGCAGATATGGCTTCAATTCCGAGGTTTGAATCGGAAGAGTTGATCTGAGCGTGAATGAGGGCTCCTCCAGAAGTGTTAAGGTGATTGTTGTGGAGAGCAGGAGCGGGTGAAGGGACAGCAAGAGAGGTGAGAACAGAGCTGGAGTTTACATTATTTATTCCTGATAGGATAACAGGGGGGTTATTGGGGCTTAGTCTTATGACAGGCTGAGACAGCGTTGGCAGAGGCGAACCCAGTGTGCTGACCCGACCAGAGGGCAGAGGAAGGGAGACTGGGGCTGAGTCCGTGGTGATCTGGGACAACTGACCAGTCGTGGGGTCAAGGACAGCAATAGGAGTGGAGGTAGAGGCAGAGTCACCAGAGGAAGAGGTTACAGAGGAAAGGAGAAGTAACACGGGGGTGGAAGCACCAGGTAAGGTCTGAGTGACAGAAAGAGGAAGCGAGAGACCCACCGGAGCAGAGGAGAGCTGAGGAGAGGAAGAGGAGGAGGATAAAAGCAGAATCGGGGCATTAGTAGAGTGGTTTGTAAGGATCTGAATGGACTGGCTGGAGACTGATATCCCAGAGGGTTGGGACAGTGCAGCGTTAGGCTCCTGAACAGATTTAACACATGGCTCTGAGGCCTTAGACGAATCTGAGTTTGTAATCAAACTTGTGAAGACTTTCTGGAGCCTTTGTCTGATCCAGACCTAGTGATGGTGAATCTGTAGCAGGGGCTGGTGAGGGATGTATATCATCAGAAGGTGCATTTAGTGCATTATCTAAACTTTGGCTGAGACTAGGACCTGACCCCTTTTTCTCCACCTCTGCTGAATTTGCCTGATCTGACTGAGGATCCTCTGATGTGGAAGCCTCGACTTGCGGCACTTTGAGTCCATCTGGACTGAGAGTGTATGGGATTCCTTGGTCGTCTATGAAAAGAAGGTTCTCTGTGTCACAGTCTACCGACGAGAGGGAGGTGAAGACAGAGGTAGAAAAGAAGGAAGGAGATAAGAGAGAGTCTTCAAGCATGTCTGCGCCGTCCATGCAGTACACTGAGTCCTCTCCTTCATCATCCTCTTCTACTATGTCTCTGTCTCCTTCTCCCTCATATTCATCAACCTCCATAATCAGTGAGCTCTCGCAGACAGAATCATCCAGAAAGCGCCCTCGACTCTCTCTTTTCTTGGGCAAACTCAGGTCCAGCGGTTCTGTCTGTTCCTCCATCCCCAATTCATCAAACTTCTTAAAAGACTTCAAATCCATTTCTTGCAAATATAGAGGAAAGTTTTTCTCCAGTTCTCCCTCTGCACTTTCCTCTTTAATCCCCTGCCAGCTCAGTATTTTAACTGTATTAGTGCTGGAGATAAAAGGAGTTTCTGACCCATCAGTGTGAATAATTTTAGCATCCAAAACATCCCTTTTCTCCCCCCTTCTCTGCCTCTGTCCCATGGAATGATTCTGCTAGAGTCTTTTGATACGTAACTTCCTTTATCTCTCCTTCGTTCTTTACAGCAGATATTTGGATTTTCCCACTGTTTTCCTCTGTGATCGCTGCTCCAGCTGAGATCAAAACAGGTCTTCTGAAATGTGAGTGAGCAAAGTCTTTGGTCAGGCTGATGGTGGAGTTTGTGATTGGCCTTTTGCACCGTGGGGGAACAACAATTTTGATTCTGATTGGCTGGCTGCGCAGAACAGGGCACTCCAGTCTTTACTGTAATTGGCTGTCTGAACCCACCAATCTTACTTGTTTCCTGAGAGGCTGGCTTAGAAGTCCCGCCCACCTCTGCTTTTTCCCATTGATTGATAGAGCATCCTGCCTGATGGTCACTGCTTTGACAGGGCATGGCTGGAGGTTACCTGCTAGAGTACTTGATGAGGTTTTTTCCTTTGGGTCCAAAAAAACCTCTGTCACTGGCCCTGATCCCTCTGTACACTGGCTGCCATTTTGGACATCCAGGCTGCCACTGGTCAGGACTGTAGCCAACTGAGAATCCATTTTGGGGCATACCTATTTATATTTCTATAAAATAGGAATAAAATAATAAATTAGAAACTAAGAGTAGCAAAATTAGAGTGAAAATAAACACATTTAATGGTAGGAAATGAAGAGAAATAAATAAATAATATGGTGCTGGTTGATAAAACTCACATCTGGTGATTACTGGGGTCAAGTTGAGAGGAAGAAGCCAGTAATTATTATTGATTTTGTGATATTCTTTATATACTAAGCAGATGATGCTTTCTAATTCCTCAGTCCGAATTGATGAGCGACCCCCCCCCCCCCCCCCCCCCCCCCCCCCCCCCCCCCCATCAGCAGCAGACCGTCCTGTTAATTGTGTTACCTTGCATGGTCCAAATTATATCTCAGCGGATTGCTTACCGAAGGTCGACTGGAGTAGCCGATCATTCACAGAAACGCACCGGAGCACAGAAGGGTCCGAATGATGCGAGAGAAATAACATTTCATCTCTCATACTTCTACCATCCACATGCAACACGAATAATAACTCGTTTCATTTCGGATCTGCTTCACAACATTATAAATATTCTGGTTAGTTTTGAGAATGACAGCCTTTTATCTTTGGTTAAAATTTGGCTGGGGATACACCGAGAGGTCCTGTCCGTGGAGGACGCCATTACGCACAGTCCTAGGTGCGAAATGCCAAGATCATTACGGTGCGTGTGCGCATTGACAGTTCTCGGACCTGGGACAACGCCATCACTACATCACATCGTAGTAGAGAAACGTGTATATTTACTGACTGTCGCGGTGTGGAGCGGATCCTTCCTTTTGCACCGGAGCCTGCTCGGACCTACAGCCAGCCATTTTAGAGCCGAGGGTCCGAGCCACCGAGAGCGCAACCCGGCAGCTTTAGGACAAACTTTCCCGCCGTGCTGTCATGTATTGCAGCCCTGCTGTCAGAGCCGGCGGAAGATGCGCCAGACACGCTTTCGATACATTTAAAACTGTATTTTTAAACTATACTCCACCCATACACTCGCTGCATAGGGACTGGCTTACCCGAGCTGTGGATATTTCCGGAGGACCAAATATGACTGTGCAGTGTAAAGGGTGATGTTGCGAATGCTGAGGGAGGGAGGGGTCAAGGGGAGTTGCTATGGTGTCGCAGCCTACCGGGTCCGACCAGTAGCCATGTTCAGCCTATGAGTACTGTTGAACCTGCAGCCTGCAAAAGGAGTACTGTCTGCGCGCCTGGCAGTCAGAGAGCCGGGGCAAAGCAATGGATGAATAAGAGGATGGAGAAAAATGGACTTGAAGTCACACAGTTGTACTTTATGTGTTGTTTTAAAAAAAAAAAAAAAAAAAAAGAAGAAGCCAGCAAACCACTTTGACATAATTTTATTTAAAATCACTCACATCTTTAAAACTTACAAGCCTCAAGACTTGATGCGTCCGGCTCAACAGAGGAAAGAAAGATCACATAGTGAGATATCACAGAGTCAAGCCATTATGAGTTAGGCTACATGAAGGTACGATCCCAGGCATAACAAATGGTATAGCGTGTATTAAATGTGTTATATATACACTGCCATCTACAATATGCATTGGCTCAAGCTGAAGGAGGTTCAAAGTAATACTTGAGGGGTTATAATTAAACCTGCAGTTTGATATTATGCAGGAGAGAGTGACAAAGGCCACAAGCACAGGAGAGATGTACAGCTTAAGCCTGCTGATGCAAAGGAGCACAGTTCCATTTTTACAGCATCTAACAGACCATAATCATAGCATAGATTGTGACATTCTAGTATAGTGTAAGTGAAGCTGCAGAGAGTTCATGGTGCTGGTGTGCGTCAGGATGTGTTGGGCGGGTGGAGGTCACACATGGAGGTCATTATTCCACATCACCAGGCTCACACTCTTCAATCTCTGAGACCAGCCGATGAGGGAAGAGTTTATACTGCAACCATGTGGGCTCTAAAAACAAGAAGAGTGTTCATGAAGGTTATGAATATTAAAGTATGTAAGTGTCATTAAAAACATCTGACTGACACACTGACGTAGATACAGATAAGAAAAGGATGTATGGCCTGTATGAGTGGTCCGAGGTTTACCAAGGTAGCAGGCTGGTGGCTGCAGCTTTCCATCAAAGCAAGTCTTGGTTGCAGTGAAGGTGCACTGCTTGCGAGGGTGTTTGCAGTAGAATGTCACATTTTCCCCATGAGGAACCATGGCATCTGTAACGTCAAAGGGCCAACGCTTCACCCCGCCAATCACCACACGGCTTCTCTCAGCAGGGATGACACAGCGAGCTGGAAAAATGATCAACATGGTACTAGAGAATAAGTATCACACGCAAAATACTATTTATGCATGCTCACAAGTGGCTAAGCTTGTACATACTGGTGTTAACATGTATGTAGTTTGCATATTTGCATTTCTTTTTATCTGCATAAATATACTCTCATTTCAAATGATTTAAATTCATCAAATAGATTTTGTTTCTCTTGAAATAGATTTTGTTTTGAAACCTCCAGGGTCTCTCCCTCACCTCTGCAGTATGGGGGTGATGCACTCCAGCTGCCATTTGACAGGCAGGTGACCTTCTGGGGTCCATCAAGCAGGAAGTTCTTTTTGCAGAGGTAGTGGATGTCAAAGCCCACTTCATATTCTGTCTTCTGGACAGCCACTACGTAGCCCTGCTCCACTTCTCGAGGAGGCTGGCAGTACATGCCTGGGAGAATGAGAGGAGTAGATTAATTTGATCTATTTTTTTAAACAAAAGTCAGGGTCAGGCGTATTTCATATCCTGCAAGAATTCCCTATTTCTCACAGTGGAACAGGCCAGGAAATACCGGTCTAAGCCACAAGATGGCAGAAAAGCACTGTGCAAGAGAGCAGTCGATCCTGACAGATGTACACTTGAAGGGGTTTCAAGCTGTCTCCTTTGATTCACTCAAACATGCACAAGCATAAAACACAATTTCCACCCATTCAAGCTGATCACATATGCAGTCTCTCAGTTCTTTCAATCACACGTCAACCATCATTCCCTCTTCTCCTGTTAACCTTGATCTTAGACAGAGTGACGGAGTCTTAAGAGGATGTAACATATGTGCAGGTTCACAGTGGTCATGGTCAGTGCATGAGACAGTAACCTTACTTTTACAGATGGGGTGAGGATACTGCCAGGTTTGATTCTCCTGGCAGAAGTTTTCACTGCTCCCCACTATATCCGCTCTGCAGGAGAGAAACGAGAGAGTGGTCGTGACAGATGGCTGTGTGACATGTACAGTATTAACAGCTAGGGAGCGTCATTTAAATAAAAGTGATGAAAAAATGTGTAAATGATTCCTTTCCCATGTCTAAATTCTGTGTGCGCAGATCTGGCTGACACATCCACTAAGGCTCATCTTATCCTGTGGATGAGTCAGTGTGAAAAGGGGAGTCAATGCAAAGATTAGACTGTAATGACCTATTTAGCTCAATGCAGGGATCTTCATCTGATAGATCGAAATTAATTCCTTGCCATTCATCACTCATCATTCCCCAACATCTCTCCTATATTCAAGCTTTCCCTTCATCTTCTTCAAACTTTATCCTCGTCCTCTCACTTCCTACATTTCTACCTCTGTACCATTTCATGTTTTCATAGCCTCTGCCTACGCACTCACAACCTTAAAACCGCCCATCTTTTCTCACCCTGACAGGCAGCTGTAGCGGATGGAGGTTCCTACAGCAGCGTCGCCCTGGATACTGAAGGTTTTGATCACTTCCTCGGGCAGAGTGCAGGTTTGGTCAGCGGCAGGTTCTGGCTGCTGAGTCTCTGAAGTTCAGAGAAGAAGAGGAGGAATGAACAAGCAGCTGGAGGTTAAATACTTTACTGTCAGAGAAGGGAAAAGCACATCTCTTTATCTGCTCTGGAATTCTCCCAAATAAGCATCATATTATTACATCTTAATACCCAAACCTGCTGAATAAAAAAGCAGGTATTTGACACTTTGTGCTGTTTATTTAACAGATGAAGAAGTGGCATCTTCCAAAAGCAGTTGTGGATTGTACATTACTCGACTACTATGAGCTCAGTGGCAGGTGTTTGTTCTTTACTTGGGTATATTCAAATTATGCCTCTTAATAATTCTACTTCATCACAGTTTGGAGACAAATATTGTACTTTTTACTCCACTAAATTTATCTGACAGCTGTAGTTACTAGTTAATATAAAGACTGTAATAAACATACATAGTATAATACTACCCAACAGTATAAAATCATTAAATAAGGGCCACCTCAATGTTCTCCTGTATTAAAATACTGCTTACACATTAATGCGGCAGTAATACTCATTCTAATAAAATACACTGAATATGGATATATCAACAATCAGGTGTCCATATGAACGCTGAAAGAGGTTTTGCTTGCTGCAGTTACTCTTCCTGTACTGACTGTTAGAAGAACCCCTCAAAATGCATTTACAATGTAAGTGATGGGGACAAAATCCACAGTCCTCCTTTTGAAGAAAAATGTTTTTAAAAGTATATCAGAAGATAATATGAGTCTTCAGCCTTCTGAGTTAGTCAAATAAAATAGATATCTTCCACAGTTACAGTATTTTTAGAAGAAATTTCCCACTTCATGTCTGGACAGTGTTTTCCTGTTCAGCTGCAGTTGAAGGATCATAACAAAAAGAGGGAATTTGGCACTAAAAAGTCTTTATCTCTGAAAGATATTTACTTGATTCGACAAATTTGGATGGTTGAGGCCTCATTTTGGCTTCAAATAAACTTTTAAATACATTTTTGCACAAAATTATGACTTTGTCCCCCATAAATTTCATTGTGACTGCATTATGGAGGGATCTTCTAATTTCCAGTATGAACAGGAGGAATGATTACAGCAAGAGGGAAACCATGTGTCAGTATTCATTTAGCCACCTAAATATTGTTTTAGGACAGACTTAAAAAATTGTCAACGTATCTTTTAAGTAAAGGTTTTGAATTTGTCCTTCACCACTGCCCTATAGTGACAATGATATGTGAAGTTTGTAAAGCACCTCAGCGAGAAATGCAGCAAGTACACTCAGTGTTTATTTAATATCTGTGTGTTTGTGTTGCATTGTGATTCAAATAATCAAACACTCATAGAAACACAATATATACTCAAAATAACCCAGACTAACAGATCTTGCACATAAAAGAAATTAGTCAGCATTCATATGTGATTAATGAAAGAAGGAAGGTAGGAAGCAAATAAGTGAAAGCATATAAAAAAAAGAAAGCAGGAATGTCCATCATGCTACCTCATTTGACCTGTATAAACTAAGGTTTCTATATAGTTTGTGGCCTGCGGAGGCATTTCACTCAATGTCTTGTTCTATTTAAGTTGTAATAACCCTTCTTAGGTAATAAATCAAAGTTCGATGAGCAGGTGAAATGCCCCACACCTCTCCAGGCTCACAGCTATATTCTGTGATTGTGTAACACCTAGCAGTGTTCATTCCTGAAAAGTTTGAGTGCCTCACGCTCATGGAAATATAAATATCAAGAGTGGTGCTTGGAGAGAGGATGGAGCGACCTGAGATCCATCAAGCGCAGGGTTTTGGAGCTGAGCGTGGCTTTGAAAGGCAGAGACAGCTCTTGCCTGAGGGCTGTCTTAGGTATCTGAAACTAAGAAACGTTAATATAAGGATGTAAAGGGACCTATGGGAGAGGTAGAGTTACGAGTCTGTTTGGCTGTGGATGAGAGCCTGAAGCCGAGTTCTGTTTTCACATACCGCCCCTCTCCTGCCTCGCACTGCTGCCACCCACACATGCTGCAGCACAAAACTGCTACGAAGCAGGTATATCAAATTCATCTTAAAAAAAAATGATAAAATAGTGATTTTGAATGAGCATCTGTGGTAACTATACAGGAACCAGATTGAGACTAAAGATGCAAAGGTCTAGGCTTCATATTTGCCCTTTTTTGTAATTTTTCCACTCTCTTTCTCACGCAAATATACACACAGACGCATGCACACACCACAAACTAAATAGCCCAAAGTTGCATGCTTGTCCTTGGCTCTCATTGTAGAGAGAGACCTTATCAGAGGCCTCAGATGGAAGAGGATGAGAGGAGAAAGAGATGAGAGGAAAAGAGGATGAGAGAAGAGAGCAGAGGAGAGGAGAACAGGGAACAGAAAGGCCTGAAGCAGCATGAGCAAGAGAGCTCTCTGACTCTGCTGACTGTGATCTGTCGCCCACACATACACACGCACACGCAAACACACTCACACGCACACATAGAAATTCTGTGACACATGTGCAGTCCGCCCCCCACACATACACATTTAATGTATACAGAAAAAATCTACCTCTCTACCCCTCTGATAAACACACACAGAGACAGACACAGGTTCACACTCACACTGTGTGCACACAGCTCTGTGCCACTCTGACAGTGATCTGCCACCTACTGCCTCTCAACAGGCATGAAGGAGCTCAACTCACACTCATACACACATGCAAAGGACACACAATGCAAACGCTCTCACACGTTCAGATCCCACCTACCTTCTGCTTGTCTCTCGGCAGGAAGATACTCTGAGAGAGAGAGAGAGAGAGAGAGAGAGAGAGAGAGAGAGAGAGAGAGAGAGAGAGAGAGAGAGAGAGAGAGAGAGAGATGAGAATCGTATCCTTATTTCACATCTTTGAATAGCTACAAAATCTCAAGGGGGAGACCGAGACCCAGCTGGGTTGAGGATTCCTAAGAAAGCATGTTTACTGCAGCTCCAGGTGTGTGAATAATGCAGCAGGCCTCAGACCTTTAAAGCTTAAACGGTATTGTTTTTATCAGAGCTGACAGGTCAACAAAAACAGAGAGCAGAACATGTTTTAAGGTGCTGTGTGGTGATGAGATGTGTTGAGATACTAAGAAGCATTGATAGCTTTACTCTCATGTACCACTGTGCACAGCAGTAGAAATAATAAGGCTGCACAGCAGCAGAACAAATTCTGTCTTTTATGGTGCAGCCTATTCAGATTTTTGTTCTATATTTAGAGAGACAGAATGTTCAAATATTTTATCACAAGATTATCTTGGGGCAAAGCGGCACTTTGGTTGTAAATTAACATGAATCATGAAAATGATCTTTCGAAATGTGTTTACAACTCTGCTCTGCCCTGCTGACCCACGTCACATGTCAGTTTTAAGTCAATTGAAGGATTACAGAAGACCCGTACCACATATGTTTAGACACAACATGAGTGAAGCTTATAATCAACTTCTAATGTTAGATTTTTATTGACACTGTCTCCACAAAGTGTTCAATCATTTTGATTATATTTTTAGGCTGTAATTTGTGTTTTTGTTGTGTTGCTTTGCTTTATGTGGTACGTTTTTAGTTCAGCCTTGAACAATAAAAAACAACTAATTTTGTCCATGGATAGACTCTATAATGCACAACAACAATGTACAACAAACCCATAAACTGAATGCAAAATATAAACACACACACATGTAAAAGTATGTAGAAGAAAATGTTGATTTTTGAGCTGTAGCACTGACTGATAGCATGCATGTTTAATCAGCTTTCATTATTTTAACTTTTCATTTAAAGAGTTTAAACATTATTTCAAGAGTCCAGCAGTGAAATCTTCAGACAGCCAATATGAACAACTAAAGCTCTGGTTGCTATGGTGATGAGGAGAACAGGTCCCAGTTGTGCAATGTCTCAGTCGACATGATCACAGAGGGGTTTCATTGCTGACTATCTCTCTCTCTCTCTCGCTCTCTCTGTCTGTTTGTTTGTCTGTCTCTGTCTCTCATAAAAACAAAATTCTACTTTCATTCTTTGACTGCCGACCTAAACACATGCACAACACACATGCAGTGCGCCTGTTGCATCAGTTCAATAAGAGAAACAATATTACATTTGAGAAAGTCATAAATGTCACAGCAACATTCTTCCGGATTATATTTATTACCTTTGCTACAAATTCCTCGTTCTGAAAGAACGCGGAGCGAGAGTGAACATCTCTCTGTTGAACTTAAAACCCACCTGTGCAGATGGGCTCATCCCCACTCCACTGTCGGTCACCTTGACAACGGCGAATAGTGGCATCCAAGCCATTGGGCAATGCGAATCCTGGCTTGCAGCGCACTTCAAGCAGGGCAGAAAAGGATTGAGTGGGCGAGAGAAGGCGAGCCATTGAGTTTTCACTGGGGGTTAGAGGCCAGGGACAAGTACGACCTGAGGAGAAACGAGATGGTCCAGAGAGAAGAGAGGAGAGAGAAAAATGTAACAAAGAAATTCTCAGAATGTGCTTGATTTTTCCTCGTAAAAGAAAAATTGAATGGTAACACTTAACCACTTTAAAAGAGCACTAATGAGGTTGTGTAACTCAACTGGATCCATGCACAGTGCCCCCTTTTAACAATGCACAAGCATAATAAAAAGCTTGTGTTCAATCCTGGCATGGAGTACATTTTGAGCCCAGATTTTGTGCATGACCAAGGCTTTTATTTTATTTTCCAGGAAAACGCACACACACATGCGGACAGATGTATGTTGGCACAGCTGCGTGTACACACACACACACACACACACACACACACACACACACACACACACACACACACACACACACACACACACACACACACACACACACACACACACACACACAAACACTTTTAATGACTGAGCCCACAATAGTGTTCACTGTGACAACTGAGGGCACACATACATACAAATAGTTACCTGGAGCCACACAGCTGAGACCACAATGGCCGTCACACAGACATTGGCGCTTGGGGCCACAGTCTTTGTCTGTTTTGCAGGGCCGAGGACACGTTCTCCTCCTCTCCTCTCCCAGAAGTCTCTCTGGACACGACCCTGTTGTGATACCACACACACTGTCACACTCTCAAAGTAATTACCCCCTTTGTTTACTACTACTCCATTTATGGCCCCTTGTAAAAAACGTAAATGTGAAAGGCCATAAGAAGAGTTTCTTTGTCAAATCTGCTTCTCTTTCTGTTTGAAGGAACGTAAATCCTGTGCGGGTGGCCAGGGAAGCATTGGCCACCCAGGTTGCCGGATAAGTAAATAGATGGAAAGCTTTATTACTATTTGCTTTCTTGTTTTTACTTAACAGTGTTGTCTCACATCTGTGCATAGTATGTATTGCATGTTTGTTCAGTGGAGTAAATTTGTCTAAAATGCTATTCAAATTTTACTGAATAAGTCTATCAGAGTCCTCTAGGACCTATAATCCCTCCTCATTTTCCTTTTTTCTCCGTTATGGATTCTATCACACATCATAAAGCCATTTTAATTTTCATTGCATGCCAACACCCACACCCTCGATGTACAGAACATTTGAGGGGGGAAAAGGGGGAGACTGGGTTCCCCATAATTCATTTCACTGAATGAAAACATGTGTGCTACTGTATTCACTCTGCCCAAAACACATGTGACCACTTTTCCACCCAAACACACATGTGCCGTGAGTACGTACACATGATCATCGCAGCAGCATGGAGACACACTGTACAGTACATGTAAAAGCTATTATACTGGCAGTAATCACAGCACATCATGAAGTACGGAGCAGTGTTAGGACTGCCTACGGAGCTATACAGATACACATTTAAGATAAAAACTGGGATCACATGATCAATAAACAAATGAAACAAAAACAGAAGTAAACTTATTAACGTTGACTTGACTTGACTTGACTCACCCATCAGTACTGCATGGTCTTGGCAATCCAGACTAGTGATGTTTTCTCACTGATTCAATCAAGTTCTTTTTAAACACTGTATGGAGGCAGCTAATGATTATTTTCCTGATTGATTAATCTGTTACTTATCTTTTGATTAGTTGATTAGTCATTTGGTCTTTAAAATGATGAAACATGTTGATCACCGAAGCCCAAGATGCAACCTTACACGTTTTGTTTTGTCCCCACCAACAGACCACAACCCAAACATATTTGGTTTATTGTCACAGACGACTAAAGAAACCAGAAAAACTTTAAGGAGTTGGAATGAAACTTTTAGAACTTATTCTTTAAAAAGTGACTGAAACAATTTAGCAGTTATCCAAATTGCTGGGGGATTAGTTTTCTGTCAATCAACTAACTGACCAATCAACTAATTGCTGCAGCTCTAAATCAGTGCACTGATTGTGAATACACACTATATTATACATTCCCAGCTTTAGTTAATGATTAAGTGCAACTAATTAATTGCACAGTTTCAAGCCCTGATTGCATGATTATCTATATATATTATCTATATTATATTATAAGCTTGCAGGGAAAATTTCAGCTGTGTTTTACACAAATGAAGGACAATCAGTTAATAAATATAGAAGTAATTACCCATTAATCCACAGTATTTAAAAACAGGTCAGCTGTGTTCATTGTGTCTGCAGGGTTCATTGCTCTCCCAGGTGGGAGTGATGGATAGAGGTAGGAGGCTTACCTGAAGCCTGCAGGGACACAGTTCCAGTCAGAGCCCACAGGGACAGCAGCAGCAGTACATAGTCCATCCTTGAAGCCAGGCCTTAGACGATATGAGGGAGAGACGGGCAGACACAGCATTTTAAGGAAGGGGAACAAAGGGTGGGAGAGGGGGGAGAGAGAGCGAGAGAGGGAGTGAAAGAAAGAGAGAGAGAAAGGGTACAGCCCAGGAGCACACATCTGGTTTGTGTTGGGGAGAAGAGATTTGGGAAAAATTCCATTCTGAAGGACCTTTCACCCATTTCTGTTGAGACAGCAGATAACAGGGATGACCTACACATGGCTATTTGCCCTAAAGCACAACAAACAAGAATAAACAAACAGGAAATGCAAACAACAGAGGATTTTTTGTTTAGGATTTTAACTTATGTAAAAAGCCCAACAATTAATTATCTTGAGCTACGCATTTCAATGTGGGTTTAATTCTTTAACAGGTCTGTATACAAGACTATATGTTGAAACTACACCTTCTTTACACATATATGTTCTGTTATAATAAAATGTGTATTTCATTGGGTTATGAATCCCATTTACGAGCACTTTATGCCTGTAAACATAGAGTTGATTTAGTTTAGAAATGTGTAAAATACTCCTTAAACATCTGCAGGAGGCAGCGCTGCCTTTGTTGGGCAATAATGCATATTTGGGCTGCTTTGCCTATTAAAGGAATGTACACAGCATGAACAAACAGCGTGGATATCAAAACAAGTTATCTGAGGACATTTCACTGCATATTACAGTCTAGTTATCTGATTTAAGTAAATAAATGAAGTAGCAGCCCTCTTGAAATTTGACCTTTGTTGCCCATTTTCATGGTGACAACTGGGTACTAATTCAAGACTTGAGCAAACGCATTATAAAGAAGCACCTGAAAACAATATAAACTTGTAATAAAACACCTAAGGAAATCAGAGCAGTAGTGAATGAGAACAATCTTTTATTGGTGTTTTGGGGAAATCTCGACTACATCCAAATAACCAGCATTTAGAGGGCTGGGCACCATGGACACCACTGATGCAGCAGGGCAGTTATAGTTCAATTAAGAGTCACTATAAGATTTATCAACCACATCTGTGAGGATATTAGAGACGAAATCCTGTTGGGAGAGCAAACAATCACTGATTGAGGTGATAAAGGCTGAAATAAACCAACAAGGACGATAGCGTGCATAGTCCATACACAGCTGGGGAACAGAAGAGGTCATCATGAAAGGTAAAGTAAGTCTGTATGAACATCATGTTCAAGTCTTTGAGCCACGTTTGTGAAATCCATGGTCAAAGAAAACCAAGGTGGCGGTAGCGACCGTAGCAGAAGTGAGTAACGTTTAATGTCTGGAGGTCTGAGACAGGATGCAAATAGCAGAGAGTGAGGGTTTGTTTTTTTCTCCACTTGAACAGTCTTTCTGGGGAACACTGAAGATCAAAGATGTTTCAAGGTGCAACAGATCATGTTCACCCAAAGAAAGAAAATCATTCAATAATATAGAACAGCAACAATAAGAGGGATACTCATCATAATCATAACAATAATAATAGCAGTAATGGTAACTATCCATCATGGTCATTAAGGGGATTAAAATCACACTCTATTACTAGTCATCCCTCCCCAAGGAACATAACATAGTGTACCATGCCCCTGTGTAGGTGTTGTGGGTACACAGAAGTTTATAGATACAGTAAAAAGTAAGGAGTAATAACAGGAAAAAACAGTAAGGAAGGAGCATTATTGAAAAAAGCACTAAATAGCAACAAGCTTTGTGGATCAACACAGGAAATTTTGGCTTTTATTTCTCCCAGAAATCTGAGAAATTAACACCATTCCACTCAATGGGTGTACTTAACCCATCTCCTGGAATACATCAAATACACAAAATAGTATAGGCCTATCCAATATACATAGTATTTCGCCCCCTGTAATAATGCTAATTAAAATGTGTTCATAAAGTACAGTAAAGTAACAATGTGCGTTTTACTGGGAAAACTGATTACGATTTCAGAATACATTACAACACTGAGATTCAACTATTCGGTGTACCATCTAGGTACAAGAGAGACAAAGGACAAAATGTTATGGGAAGAGTTTGCACATAACTGTGAGGGATTGGCTGTAAGTGAGAGCAGACAGAAATAGAGCAGTTGGATATAGAAACAGAGGAAGAGAAATGTCCCAACAATTCAAAGAGAGGATCAAGAGGAGCAGAGTTTACCCTGGGCATCACAACAGGCTTTCACCAGCTTAGGTAAGATATTCAACAACAGATGTAGAATAAAATCACTCAACGCCAGGGAGGGAGAAAAAGATACAAGTATGGATGCACCTCATAAAATTTAGCCCGAGGGACAAATAACTTATATTGGTGGGGGGGTAAACAGGGAACTTAAAGACCAATCATTTAGAAAAGGATGAAGTGGCTCTATTTAAAAGAGAAACACACAAGACTGGTCAAGACAAATGTTGAGGATAGTGTTGGACTGTATACGTGGTGTCTCCCCTTGTCTCTCTCATTCTGTCTCTCATGTCCCAGCATGCCCATTCCCAGTGACAGAAGAAACATAACAGGAAAAAAAATTAAGTGCTTTGAGTAAGATCCACAAAAATGTTGAACTATACGATTTTAAAGATAATTTTGCTCTCTATATTACAATTGTTACATGCGTCTTCGCCCCTGCTGCTGCATCCTGACTATAATAACCAAGTTGAAAAATACCCATCAACGGCTGACCACCTGTTAAACAACTCCTGACTCGTCTATAATAAAAAGATATTTACCATAGCATTGCCCCGTCTCTATGTCCCAGTCATGTAGAAAATATACAAAATTATTCTCCAAATTTGCTCTCCCTCTAATTTTTCATAAGTATTATAAAAATATACAATTCTCCAATAACAAAACTCTTAAAAGTCACATCTTTCATCCATTAAATTATTCTCTCCATCCATCGCTTTTAAGAGTTGACACCTCAACACAACTAGACACCTGAGCTTCAATGCACAAACCTCCTCCTAGTCTTATACATTCATCATCATAATCATCATCTTCCTTATCATCATCATCATTATCATCATCATCATCATCATCACCGTGACCCCATTCTGTCCATCGTGACACCCAATAATTCAGAGTCTTAAATGTTTAATCCAGCTTATTCCTCCTCTTCCTTGCTTTCGCCACACGCTTTCATCACTGGTCAGCGAGCCGGTTCTCGTATTTACTAAGGATGTTGCGACACCTGCCCAGTTCCTTCCTCATCTCGGCCACTTCCTGTCGTAGGGCGGCGTTCTCTCTTTCCAGGTAGGCAGCGCGCACAGATATTTGGTTCTCCTTGAGGCGTCGAGCATCTCGAGAACGTTTCGCTGCTTCATTGTTTTTATATCTCCTGGTCCAGTATTTCTCATCCTGAAAGAGGAGACATATAAAATACATTTATTATTTCAGCATCCACCAAAAAATGTATTCACTTTGACCAGGGAATTTAAGTATTATAAGGTAAGACTACTCCAATCAATGAATGGTCAGACTTGTTTCGTAAGAAGTGTGCAGTAATCTTGTACAGCCAAACTCCAATCATGTTATTGGTGTTTGTGGGTGTTTGGCTATGAAGGAGAGTGGGACACGTTGTGTTCAGATGCCTAATCCTCAGAGTTTAGTCAGTACTGAATTAGTGTCTGAGATCACTTTAAGTATGCAAACATCCTGGATGTGCTACATCCAACTGCTGGAGAAATAATACAGTTCTAACACCCTCAGTGTCATTTATTTGTGCTTATTGAAATCAAGCATTAAGTCTAAATTTTATTTTATTTAATTAAATATTAGCCCAGAGCCTTCTATGTACCATGGTGGAAAACCATTGATAAATTATATGTGCCTTAAAATGATCTAGACATGACCTAAAATGATTTCCCTCCCAGTCCACATGGCACTAATTGGCCACAACAGAGTTTTCCTGCTGATGAAGTGAGGGTTTCACCATGTGTTTACCTTCAGGTCATCAGGCACCAGGATCTTGCGTGCCTTCTTGATCATTGGCTGCGGCTTGAGTTCCTCTTCACTGAAGGATTGCCTCCTGGGGTCAAAGTTCTGCTGCCCAGAAGAGTTGGAAAGAGCCATGTCTGAAGAATCCATGTCAAACATTCCTCCCCCATCTGGCCCGCTGTCTGTGGGCGTCAGCAGAGGTGGACAAGAGGACGAAGAGGAGGACGAAGGTGACTCACAGGAGTCATTCATACTCGTCTGACTCCCTGAAAATAAAGAGAAGAGGATCTTAGATGCTTTTCACTGAACTATGTTTACAATCACAAACATTATATTGTCTCAATAAGACAGAGTAGCAGATGACAGCAAGCCACTAAGAAAACAACAAAAACACATTTCATCATGATGACCACCAGGTGGAAGCAGAGAGCTATGTTCTCAGCGTAAAAGCAATAAACAACATTCCTTTGCCCTTAACTGATTCCAAACAATCGAAGACGGTTTTCAATCTGTTTTCATGGACACTGAAGATTTTTATACTTCAACCAGGGGCAGAGTGATACATTACTAATGCAAATACATTTCTATAGTGACATACATAAACACATACATTGTTTAGTATACACATATAATGGGGCTATCGGTTGTTTTAATAATAAATATTTGACAAAGTTAGAGCACTGGATTTTCCATAATATACCTTAGTGACACAGATTATTTCTACGATTTCATGTCATGTACTCCATATAAGATACATACGCATATCAAACAACCATTGTTAGATATTACTAATATTATTGCTGCATGCAAACTGTCAATAATGGAAAACCTGATTGAAATAGTTCTTATGTATCTCTTATTGTGAAAACCACTATTTACGAGAAGTTAAACTATGGTCTTTATGTTCAGCAGATCCTCTGGAATCCCATTCAGGACATAATGTTAAAACTTTTAACAAACTAACACATCAAACTGCATGAAGTCGATCAGTACGATCAGTGCATAATCTTAACTACTTTTATCAATCAAACCATTGAGAAACTCTGTAAGACCAACGCCAACATCCAGACCTAAATGCCAATAGAGAAATCTAAAAGTGGAAATGTTATGTAACTTTCTACCCCTCCCCTTAAATTAGTTTCTTTAAGTGGGCAACTATAGGGCTATACCTCTCCCCACCCCCTTTAAGACCTGATGCACCTTACTCAACTGACTTTCTTTCCCTATGACAGCTCAAAATCCTCCCTAACTGGTCCTATATCTCCACACACAAATTCCTGACTGATTTGTTATTAATATAGTCAGATTCAAGGAAGCAAAAATGTAATTTCCACATGAAAGAAAGACAACTACACACTCCAGTAAGTACTAATCAGGAATATGTGTTAACTTAAAAGTGATCTGATAGTCACAATGTTTTTGCTTTAGAAGCAGAATCAAGCTGCTGTTTTAAAATTGTAACTAACACTTCATGTCAAGTCTCAATCACAAACTAAGCCCCCATCAGGGAGAGGTGGATCCATAACAGCATAGTTAACTAACATCACAACACTGCAGCCTTACAAAAAACCATAGAATTACATCTACTTATTCTAAACAAAACCTGAAAGCTGGTAATCATTACAGACTTACTATGTGGAAATAAGACAAATGTAAAGAGTGCATAATGTGGTCTAATGGGCACCAAAGCCTATACCTGAGCAATGGGGAAAATACTAAATAGGTTTATAATTTATCATAGTGGGGCAGGTTGTTGTTTGGAGGAAAAACAGAACCAGCCTTAAATCTAAGATAAGGTTGGATGTGTAATATATGAGCAGCTATTGCATGAGTAAAGGCCATATAATGGTCAGGTAATGTGAGGGCACGTTATCACACACAGTGCACACTGTTCACTTATGTTGTTTCCACATTCCACAATAACAGTGCCACCATAACATACATTAAAAAGTGCTTTCATAGATACCCTGAGGAAGTCAAGCACTCCTAAAATACAAAATCAGCAGGTCTAAACATTACTGAGTCTTGTTGTGGATAACAACCATGTGCCACCGAGGCCAGAAAATATGCTCCTTCTCTCCTCTCTGTATGACTAAACCAGGAGATTTCACTGATTTATCTTGCTTAAAACCAACAGCAGGAGCTAGTCAGTGCAACCACCTGGTGTAGTGTAGTGTTGGAACAAGGACCTGCAAACCCTCAGTGCTCATGTGGGTACATGGTTGCCTCTCCCTGCTTTTTGGGAAGCTCTGGAATGCAGGCTGCAAAGTAGATTTGGTGCGTTTTTCTCCACGTGTCTCAGTGTTCAGTGAGCAGACGGCTTTCGTTTTTTGGAAGAAATGGTCGAATAAGTGATTACACACTTGTGCAGTAACATTCCTAAAAGGCCTGAAGCTGTTGTGAAGGCAAAGCAAAACCTCACGCCTTCTTAGGTACCAAATGATAATATTATCTTTGGTGTTGTCCATTCAATATCAGTGAAGCAGCTGTTGTTTGGGTTAATAGGAATTATTCACTCAACTTCACCAAAGTAGGAAGACATGCTCCACTTTTAAACAGTTTTAACTTAATACATTTTATAAGTCTTTCATGTATTTATAAGATTTCATATACAGGGGTTTTAGTCCAAATGCACAAGCCTTTATGGTGCAGTATAAATGCATTATGAGAGTTTATGAACATGCACTTAATAGCTGATCGAAAGGAACTGCATCCACATACCCATAAAGTACAAAATTATTCCCTGGATATCAGCGTTCTTAGTGTCATTCATTCCTGATTAAATGTTCACTTTGAAGACCAGCAGCAGTGGGAACCTCTTCCTGTTGCCCGGTCCGTCCCTCCCCCTCTGGGCTCCACCTACATGTCTACTGGCCCTGCCTCTAGTTCTCTCACTCCAGTACTCTCAGCCTCGGCACGTGTGCTGACGCGTGCACATGGCTGTGGCGTGTGAAGTGGGGAGAGATTTAAAGACACGCAACCGCAAACACTCCACACACTCCTCTGCCTCTCTCTCTCTCTCTTTCTCTCTCTCTCTCTCAGTACTGTTTGGACATTGCTGCATATTAATAATTGGCATGAAGTGAATGCTGATTTACTTGTACACTTCAGTATATTGCTCACATGCCAAACAAACCCAAACCTCCTTGTCAAACTGCTATGAAGTAAAATATCTCAGGACTCTTTTCTTTTTTCTCCTCCTTCACACGTCTCCCTGCTCCCTCATACAACTAAAAGACAAACTGAGAGAAACAGCTTTCAACCCTGAATTGCTCTACAATATGAAAAGTGAATTTCAGCTGTTTTTAAGCAGCCACTTCTCTGTCAAACTGAGCCATGTGAATGTATCTACTGCCTTTAGTTTGACCCCACAGGACAGAAAAATGCTTGGTCACCATGGCATTTGTTAAAACCTCAGAGGAGAGATAAAATGCTGAATCACTAGCCCGTGGGAACCTTATAACCATAACACACACACATTGCAGTTCAACTTATGGTGAAGTGTAGGGTCTACTAGTCTCATATCAGTGGAAGGGGATAATTTGTCTCTTTCAGCATGTGAGCTGATATGGACGAGCCTTGAAGAAAGAACTGTCCTTATTTTTTTTAACTCTTGTTCAGCTGTCCACGTATTCAGTAGAGAACAAAACGGCCCATGTCAAATGAACTCACCATGCAGACAGTCGTTTCCTCCTGTAAGACTCTGGGGCTGAGCCACTTCCAAACCAATCAGCGAAGGGGAAGACGAGGAAGAGGGCGATGAGGATGAAGAGCCAGGTGGGGATGAGGGCGGCAGGCACTGGGAGCTCTGGTTGGGCACAGCTGACTGGGAGCTCTGTGAGGGGATCTGGGCTGAACTGGAACTGTTGTTGTTGTGCATGCTGCCCATTCCATTTTCGGTCAGAAACTCCTCCAAGTCCATGTATTGAAGCTGGAAGAGGCCCCCGTCTGCAGGTAGGGTGCGATCCCACAAGAGAGGCCCCAAGAACTGGTTGAAACTTCCTGTTCCATTTGCACCACCACCTCCTCCACAGCCATTGCTGCTATTGCTGTTACCTACTCCACTCCCATTCCTCATGGGGCACACTCCCAAGGAGTCCTCATCAACCTCCAGAGATCTGTCTTTGTCTGCCAGAAGGAGAGAAGATAATGGTGAGGAATGGCTTTAACAGCTTTCAAGACACAATAAAATGGTTTTCTTAAGATATATCACTCCGTGACCTCTGGAAAATGGATGCCATCAACAACTCTCCATATTTGTGAGGCACTCAATACTGTGGCAGGTGTATCCATAAGATGCATTCAGCAAAATCTCCCTTTTATTCGCTCTCACAAACAAATACACACTCACAGATGGACCAGATGGTAGTTGAATTGCAGCATTAAGCGAGAGCCGAAACCAATTTGTTGTCATAACGTATTCGTAAGCTCCCTGAACAAATCTCACAATAGCAGAATATACAGTAAGCAACCAGAATGCATGCCTGCACAGCATTAAAGCTAACATATTATCACTCATTGTAATCTGGATCCTAATTTGGAGTCGCAGCAGTGATTATAATCCAGGTGACTACTCATCAGGGTCATGGTGGAGTCATCCTGAATACGCGTGACTGTGCATCTGACTTTGGTGAGAAAATTTTTGAGCTACAAATTTATCACAAATGAAATGTTAGTTATATAATAATGTTACATATTTGTATTGCAATGACAGCAGGAGTGGGTGGGAGAGAGGGGTATGATTTATTCATGTTCGGCCATTGCATTATGTTGAAGATGGACTGGTGTCAGGTGGTGCACAGTCAACATAAACAACACTGTAACATAGCACGAGGCAATCCTTTCACCTCACCTTTTACATCGCAGGGGCTTTTTAAACGCTGGTCTCCCTTCATGGGGTGCTGCAAGAGGGATTTCAGCCCTGCCATAGAGTTGAGGTGTCCCCCTGTTAGGGAACCTGCAGGCTGATTACAAGTTCCAAACTGTGGGCTTGCACCAGCAGGGAGGTCGGGGGTCGGAAGCTGGGAGAGCTGCCTGGACATCCTGGACCAGACGGGGTCGCAGATAGACACCTGGGGCACTTGAAGGGGCGAGGCAAACAAGCCGGAGTACCTACCAATAGGACAAGTATGCTGGATGCCTGCAGGAGGGGTGGACATGGGGGGGGGGGTGAGAAGCGGGGGGGGGGGGGGGGGGGGGGTAGAAAGAGAGAGAGAGAGAGAGAGAGAGAGAGAGAGAGAGAGAGAGATAGTTTTGATAAGTGTCCGTGTAGAATAAAGCCAACACTGTAATGTGTGAGTTTGGTATTAATGACGCAGTTTTATTATAACACTTTGACAACTTGAATAAAATAACACATGCACCGTAATTACCTTTTATGTGTAGTTAAAGCAGGACTCCTTATTTCGTTGAGGAAATATTTGCATCGAAGTCCATCGCAGTTGAATGTTGTTAAAAAAAAGTGTTCAGCTGATCAAAGCTGTTATTCTCAGCAGACCAATGTGGGAGGGACAGTCAGACCATCGGAGTGGGAATACTGTCCATAATAATAACAATAATCATAAAAAATGCAAAAGCGTGAAAATGACAATAAAAACCCGGAGAGTTGCACGGACAGGGAAAAAATGTTGGAATTAAAAAAAAAAGTTGTGTAGAAATATCCCGACTTAATCCAGGTTATTCAAAAACAAGATCCCAGAATAGTTGCAAAGCAAGCCTCCGTCAAAACAAAACAACCCAAGTGTGTAGCTATAGGAAAAACACACACACACATACACAGCGACAGGAGCAGTGGCTGCGTTGGTCAGATGACAAGTTGAATTGGTGTTTCTCCTCTCTGCTGTCGCGCTCTGCTGTCCGTCGGGCTGAGGGAGGGAGGGGGTCGTTTCCTCTTTCTCTGTACTTTTTTTTCTCGCATCCGGTGGATCCAAGTCACGGGCGCACGGGCTCGAGTCTGTGTTTGGGCCGTGCGACGTCCACGTCTGACCGTTCTCTCCCTCTCTCGCGCTCAGCTGGAACTGACACGGGCAGTTCACGTGACGTCACACCTGGCAGAACAAGCGAGCCGAGGCGCGAGAGGACGGGTGTGTGTGTGTGTGTGTGTTGGGGGGGGGGGGGGGGGGGGGGGCGGGGCCGCTTCTTACTGTTCTGTCGCTTCTCGTGTATTATTTATGAGACACACCTACCCTCGTGCCACACCTCGACGAGTGAAGGGTGTTTGTTTTGTCTGACAGGTACAAACCGACTTCTTTCTGTTTTGCCTATACTGCAAAATAAATAAATAAACAAACCTGGGAATGGTTGTATCTTAAATATGGCAGAAAGAAAACTCTCCTTATTTTAGTCGGTGTCGTGCCATCACAAATAAACTCATTCAGTCAGGGCACGAGATTACTGGCTTAAACTTTGCCCATCTCTCTTTAGAGCATAGTTTGTCTTTCTGTAATAATCAGGTAGTGCAGCATGGCTTTTCCAGTTTCCTTGTAATCCACAGAAAACGTGAGTGCGCCGTTTTTTCAGGCGAGAGGAACGCTTCAGCACGTTGCCTCCCGGCGTACAATAGCTGTTCCAACTCACGTGTATGAGGCACGCGGAGACCAGGCCAGTCCGCTCTCGGCTTTCGCTCCGATTGGGTTCTAGAACTCGTCGCCCCGCCCACCACGAGCGCCTATTGGAGAGAATTAGGTCGAAGAACCCCGCCCGCGCGGATTCCCCGTGCATGCCACTGCCGCGTGAGAACAGTTCGAAACACAAAAAGCGCGAGGGCTGTCCGGTCTACAGTACAGATGCACAGCACATGCAAAACATCGCGCGCTGCAGGAATTCACCTCTTTGTTTTTTTTTCTACAGACATGAACATGCAGACGTGAATAATTGACAGACTTCAGTTAACCTAGTGTATTATTTGTCATCTGTATGTATATAATGTACTGAGGGTCTGTGCTGTAAACACACTAGTAGGGGTTCAAAATACTGCTTCAGTTTTTTGTTGTTGTTTAAATAAAATAATTTAACATGTAAAATGTTAATGTCAACTCCAGCTGTGGGCCCCTAAAATTGCCAACTTCATTCACCCCCCCCTTCACTTGAGTACAGTAGTTATTAAGTTATAAAGTTTCTTGGCAACACTGATCAACATTACCATCAATCGGAATCAAAATATGCACTTGTTACTTTAAAATAATTTAAATGTCCTATAAACCCACATAACTTGCATGCACCGAACACCTTGTTGAATCCCACAACCACATTAATTTATGTACATTGTCACGTTCAATTACTTAAACTCAACTGGTCATGGTTTCTGAGTGATACACAGCCATTTTGTTTATTTGTGTTGTTAATTTTGTAGTCAATAGCAAACAGGCACATAATTCAGTCATACAACACTCAGGCACACCAGTCCACCCCCTATCAGTGTAAAATCCATGTGACTGTCACACTCCTCCACACCAGGGCATGAGTACAGTATAAATGAGTTGTTTACTGCCATCTTGTGGAGCTGAAATAGGACTGAGCCGTTTTACAGAGCCATTTATTTCAAGTATACTGAATATATAGTATAAATATTAAGGACTGAAAACAGTTAATTAACCTAGAGTAATCTGACCAACAACTTGGGCAGCCCTAAGAATTTTAATGAAATTTATTGGCATATCGACTACATCCTTAAAATCCATTTAATCCACACAGTGATATCAAATTCACATAGAACATGAAGCTAAATATAATTGTATAACCTTAATACTGACTTTGGTAACAGTTACAGCTTACTTATGTTTAATAACTAGCAGTTTGTACCATCTTCTGGATATTGCAGTTTGTAACTTTGAATGAGAAATGAAAGGGAAAACAAATGATTACACTTAAGGTTTATTCATTGCTGAAATATAATCAACTACTGACTTTTCAGTAAATAATGTGATAGAAATCTACTAAAACTATCATTTTTTTCTTCAGAAGAAAACAAAAGGCTTGACAGGGGTATGAACATTTCATGTGAATAAAGTGACATGATGTAATTAAAACTTATTTTTCTTCAGAAGAAGGCTTGACAGTAAGAATATGATTGCAACTCAGCAAAAAGAAAAAAGGTAGAAGGAGTTAAATATAAGATTGGCATGAAGACTGATTGGGTTACACACATAAATACATGGAATATTACATTTGCCTCTATTATGATAGGTCCTTGACTTTAACACACTGTGAAGTACTGTAGAAATAATCACTGCTAAAAAGAGCATACAAATAACATGAGATAAACATGTGTTACAGTCCACTTGTTTAATCTGTTTTCAATCTCTTGGTATAAAAGCTAGGAATATCTCAAATAAATGAAGTAAAGTGAACATAACAAGCAAGGCTTTTTGTAAGTTTCTTCATTTTGGCAGGAGAGGGATCCTTGTACTAATTACCAGCAACTTTGACGTTTTATCTATATGTGATTAAATCACTAGGGAATATAGAGCAACTTTCAAATCAAGTTTACACTACAAACTTCTGGGGATATACTGAATAAACCATCACATACTGTAGGAGTGATATCACCTCAGCAAAAAACTTGACCAGAGAACAAACATGCACTGACAAACTATCAACAAATGTCTTTGTCCCCATGTCCCTACTCCTAATAAATGCACTTTACATTTAAAAAAATCCTCAGAGCCTCTAAGTGAACAACAACAAGACAAAATACACAGCAGAGACGTTTATCATACAGCAAGAGGTGTAGCAGGGATTCTAGTTAGGATATGAGGAGGAGAGATACATTAGCAGGTCATTTCACCTAAACTTGTCTAGTAACTGCACAGTGTCAGCCAAGCATAGTGTCAATGCACTTAAGGGGTTAGTGATCCTATTGAAACAGTCACGTCTTTGAAACACCTTCCAGTATAATCTGAAAGAATTTCTGGTGATATTTTATAGGATGCTCTACAGTAGTTGTTAACACACTCATTCTAATAGTCAGCAGAGTAGATGTCAACATAGACACCAGGCAAATTCTCCTAAAGGCAACAGATGCCTTTTCAAGTCCCTTTTTTCTCACCATCCCATTTTAAAACAGAAATATCCCTCTTGTATGCCACTCTATTGAGATACCAGGATGCTCAGTATCTGCATGGTCCCTGTAGGAATGGCATCTCCTCCTGACCCTCTCTGGTCTCTTTCTCTCCTGGTCTCTTTGAAAGCTTCAGCCTGTTAGCATCTCCTCGCTGCAGTCCTTTAGCCCTGCGGCGGCAGGACACCTTGTGCCTGTGGAGAAGTGTAGCATTCCAGAAGCGAGCAGAGCAGCGTTGGCAGGAGAAAGTCCCTCTGGCACGATGGGAGGCCCGATGGATGAAGGCTGCCAAAGGCCTGTGAGACTGCTTCCCACATACACTGCACCTCAGTCGCTCCGGGGTGGTCAAGGCTTTTTGTGGGTGTTTTACTGCCATGTGGACTAACAGTCCCGCTTTGCGGGAAAACACAGAATTGGGGCATATAGGACAGCCAAAACGTTTCACAGGGACTTTTAGAGATGGCAGGATCGGGACTTTCATACCCCCAGTGTTGACAAGCTTATACCCACCACCACCTGATCCTCCTCCCCGCCTAATTGTCAAGCGAAGAGAGCCTTGTTTTTTATTCAACTGCCCTCTTATTGTACAATTTATCTTTCTCTTCCTTTTGATTCCATCAAATCTGACTAAATCTTGGGATTCCCATTTATTTTCCCTCCGATCTCTCCTCTCGGACTTTTTTTTTTTCTTCTTGTGTCGTCTCATGTCATCGTGTGATAACTGGATGTTGCAGTCAAGGTGTTGGTGGGGCTGGGTACCTGACTGATGATGAGGATGATGGTGGGAGAGATGATGATGATGATGCAGATGATGATGTTCAGTGGACGGCAGTTCCGTAAGGGGCTGGAACGGGGCTGTGGTGTGAAGCGTGCGGCTACGGGATCCGGCTGGATATATGTGCTCTCCTTTCACCCCGGCTGGGGAGTGCGGGTGCTGTGGGGGAATGATTGTAGAGTTTGGAGGCAGAGGCTGAGAGTAAGATGGGGCATTAGCTGCTGAAGTTTGGGCTGCTGCAGCATCATAAAAGAGAGGAGAATAACCAGCTGGTGGTGGTTGTGGGGGTGGCTGCTGTTGGCTATGAGTGACAACGCTGAGACTCTGCCCTCCATGGCCTTCTGAGGAAGGAGCCATCTGTAGCAGGGCATTGGTGGCAGCCTCGCTCTCTGACGTGGACTGATTAACATCATTTCCACCTCTGTTGTCTCCAGGCCCACTGCTGCCTTCTTGAGGGTTAGACGGCTCAGCACGGGTTATCCCATGCTGTGATATCCTATGTCGGGTAAGGCTATTGGAGTAAGCAAATGCCTTCCCACATACCTCACAGCAGAAGAGCTTTTCACCCCCACCTTCATGTACCGTCTGGTGATGGGCAGTCAGATGGAAGTGATGGCGGAACGACTTCCAACATATAGCACAGGTGTAAAGTCGAGGTGGAGGTGGGGCTTGGGGATGTGGCTGGGGTGGGGGTTGTGGCTGAGGGTTGGTGTCTTGAGGCTTGACATCTTGAGGGTAGGAGTAATAGGAGGAGGTGCTTGGTGCTTGGTTCTGGCTCCTGTCTTGGGCCACGCTACATTGAGGGTTTGGGTTAAAGCTGTTGAGGTTCTCTGCAGCTGGTGTTGTGGGCACCTCTTCCAGCTCCCCTTTCTGGTGGAGTTTACTGTGCCTCCTGAGGCTCTGGGAGTAACCAAACTCCTTCCCACAGATGCTGCATTTGTAATTCTTTGCCCCAGAGTGAACTGTTTGATGCTTGCTGAGGTGAAAAGCCTCTCTGAAATATTTCCCACAAACAGTGCAGGGATGAGGCTTTTCTCCAGTATGGATACGGTCATGCCTGCGTAGGGTCTCGCGACGTGCAAATCCCTTACCACAGACACTGCAGAGGTGAGTGCGTGGAAGACCGCTGGGCCCCATTCTCGGTGTGTACTGCCTACGTTTGGGGGGCTGTCCTCCAGCTGCTGGATCTTTCTTTGCTCTAGGTTTGCGGGGACGTTTTGGCTTGGCAGCAGGATTCTGTTGGTTGCTGCTCATTGCCTCCTGATTTCCACCACCTCTGAAATTCTTATCCAAGCCAGATGTTGATGAAGGTGAGCCCAGAGGACCTAAACCAAGACCACCTAGTAGACCTCCTATGATGTCTCCCCTATCATCCCCTCTATTTCCACTGTTGCTAGCTGCTGTTATAGCAGAGATTGCATTATTGACAGAGCTAGTGACATCATCCTCTGAGTCATCCAGTAGAGAAGATAGGGGCAGGTGGGGCTGTTGCTGCGGATGGTGGTGCTGGTTGTGGCTCTGTGAGTGTGGATGCAGTGTTGGGGCCAAGGGTGCCTTTCTCAGAGCTGGGCCCGCCATCCCACTTCCACAGGGGGAGGCACCAGAGTAGCATGGAGATGGGTTACCTTGAGAACGGTGATCATCATGGTAGCCTGTGTAACGATTCCGAGAGTAGTCAGTGGGGTATTTACCATCTGTTCTGTCCCTGTCATTTGAATTCCCTTCCCTTCCAGACTGAAACAGACCATCACATCCTAAACCTGATTTTGGTTCTCCTTCCCCCACAATGATTACACCATCTTCTTCCTCAGTTTTCCCATAAATTACCCCTCTATTGCTTTGATAAGTTCCCCCTCCTCCATTACCTCCTCCACCCCCTCCCCCGACTCTGTCCTCACCATCATTTCCTGTCTTGCTGCCCCGTTGTTTGGGTCCCCTACCTGGCTTGCCGCAGGTGCCTGAGGCAGCATGGTTGAGTAGAGAGGTGCTCTCACGGAAGGCACGACCACAGGCAGGACATCTGAATGGCTTTTCCTCATGTATCTTCTCATGGCGTGTCAGTGACTCTCTACGATTAAAAGCCCGAGAGCAGGTGGAGCAGCCATATGGGCGGGCTGAAGAGTGTAATACACCATGTTGCAGGAGGTGCCCTTTTTTCTTAAAGCCTTTGCCACACTCAGGACAATGAAATATTTTGTCTGGGCTAGGACAAGAATTGGTTGAGGGTTGGGGAGTTTCTTGGGTCGAATGGGGAAGGCTTGGGTCAGGCTGATTTTTAATGTGTACAGGATTTGGGCCAGTAGCGGCAGCTTTGCTAGTACCAGCTGCAGTTGGCTCATGCATGCGCATATGCCTGCGAAGGCTTGAAAGGTGAGGGAAGCTTTTGGCACACTCTCCACAGCTATAAATGTGCTCTGTATCAGACTCTGTGGGGTTGGGTTGCATTGAGCTCTGGTTATCAGATTTAGAAAGGTGAGAATCATTAGTAACCAGTACTGAGGCAGCAGTGGAAGAGGGAGCAGAGGAGGAGGAAGAAACTACTGATGAGGATGAAGATGATGAGGCAAGGAGGGATGATGGATCTCCACCCATATTTGACATACCAACCCCACTCCCAATTAAAGCTGGGGGCTGACCGTGGCTAAGCCCTCCACTATTACTACTAGCACTAGGATTACCGTGGCTGTTGTGGCCATGACTGCTGCCGCCACCATTACTAGCGCTATCAGATTTTCTCTGTGGCAAATAGCCAGCCATAGCTTTCTTTCTCCTACTGCTACTGCTACTGCCAGTACTACTTCCACCTCCGCTGCTTTCCCCTTTGCCATCATCCTTTGACAAGGATAAATGAAGTGGCAAGGGGAGGGGTAAACCTGCTTCCTGCTGCATCAGAGAAGCTATCTGATTTGATGAGAGTACAGGGATGCCCTGTAAGTCAAAGCCGCCCAGCGATGAATGCTGGGAGCCTGGGTGGAGCGGGTGGTGAGGATGAGAATGAGGGTGAGGATGAGACAGGGTGTGAGGTGGAAGCTGTTGCTGCTGGGGAGGCTGCTGTGGGCCCTGCTGTGACTGGGGAGTGGAGTGGCCATGTGAGTGAGAAGAATGCAAAGCAGGAGGCGGAGCAAGACTAGTACTAGGCTCCCCACCTGTCTGACTTAAACCAATCCCTAAGTGGTTATGGGTTCCCTGTTGAACAAGAAATTGCTCTAAACTAGCGTTAGCAGGCACCCCAGAAAGGAAATACTGATTAGCAGCTAACATGCAACTAAATTGTTGGTGAAGGCTCCGTGCATCAGACTGGGCCCCAACCAACTGGTGTCCCAATGAGCTGACTGCACTGCTGCTAGAAGGGTTGTTAGAGGTGGCCACAGAGGTTGAAGGGGAGGGAGAGGAAGAGGGGGGGCCAGGTGATGCTTGGGGGACAGAGAGGCCGGGATGCAGAGGAGGAGGGGGTGGAGGTGCTGATGTTACTAATCCTCCTAATCCCCCAGCACTCCCACTACTGCTACTTCCCCCGGCAAAGTGCTCAAAGCGGCCTACACCTGGATGTAACTGCTCCTGTGCTAGTGCTGCCTCAGACGGGTGGAAAGAGCGCAGGAACTGTGGGTAGCCTGAAGAATGGCTTGAGCTGCTGCTGCTCATCTTGCTTGACTTTGAACGAGAGCTCTGAGATGAGGAAGGCTGTTGTTGTAAAGGTGGGGGAGGAGGGGCACTCATCTTGGCAAAAATGGAGGCAGAATCAGAAAAGGCGTTACCTCTAGACCCCTGCAGGGGGCCCAAGCCAAGTCCAGACAGAAGAGCTCCAGAAGATTCAGCCTGCTGCTGCTGCTGCTGCTGGAGTTGATGCTGGTGAAGTTGCACTTGCTGTTGATGCTGTAGTTGTCGATCTAAACCAAGGCCTTTGAACTGGTGGGCCTGGTGCCCACTTAACATCTCTATAATGTCCAAATTGTATTTTCCAAACTGGAACATTTCCCACTCACTGGCACATGGGGGTGCAGAGCCAAACCTCCAATGCTAGGAGCGGCAACAATGATCCCACCACTGACTGGTGAAAGACAAACTTTACCCTAAGGGTGATGTTATGCTACTATTTCTTCCAGAATTACTTGACTGTCAGCTTGACTCTAAAGTTTGTCTCTCCGGACTGTACAGTTCAGCTGTTGTTACTCCCTCTTGATCATCCACTGCCCACACTTTACTTCCAAAAGCAGTGGGGTAGCTGAGGAGATGACTTTAAGATCAAAGGGTAAAGATGTCTTTTTAACAGATGAGTTCCAACTAATTTCAAAAATGCTTAATAATTTTTGAGAAGCAGTTCAAATGACAATCTTCTTGTTTCCTTTGAGAGTTACTGCATTGACATTTTCCTTCATCTAAGCAAGATTCCTCATCTGCATTCAGCCAAGAAGTTCCTATAGCTGAAAAAACAAAGGTCAAAAGGACAGAAAGGTCATAGAGGGGCACAGGAAAATACTTTTGAACAAATTTCACTTACTGTCCTTTCCTAAAAAGCAACATCTGACCCTATAAGAAGGTGTCACATCCATTCAGGCAAATCTGTATATACATGAAGTCCATACTGTTACATTACAAGATAGGAGTTTATCTCCATGGTCCACTTACGGTGGAACAATCATTAACATGTTATTCTGATTAATTTCAAACAAACTTATGTTCACTAGAGTCAGCCACCGATGACATGATGCTTAGTTAAGCATTATGTCACTAGGTTTGTGTGAGTTTTACAAGGGGTACCTTGTATTGTTTCATAAACAATACAAGATACCCTGTTCAAGACATTTCTATTTTTTAGCCACCTCATCAGGTTAATAATAATAATAATAATAATAATAATAATGTGGTACATTTTAATATTTTATAACAACTTACCATGAGGTGGTTCTGCTGGATTGCAGCACAACCAGAATCGGTGAATGAATGCTTATTTTCACTAAATTCATATTTACCATGAAGGTTAATATGGATTTAAATCAAGTACAAAAGTTATTTTCTACATTTTTCAAGTCTTTGCATCCAGATGTTCATAGCAGGCCTCTGCTACAAAGGTGTAAGTTACCGGTTTAATGAGGCAGAGGTTGCTTATTTAACAGACCTACTTTAGACCCAATTTATTACTGTATTATACACTGGCCCACCACCTCTTAACCTTTTTTGCTGCAGCAATCATGTAATATATGTCACACTGTATTTTATCCTCTCATTTTAGATTTACAGCATAAATACAGTACATGCAGCTATCTCTAGCAGAACCACAGAATACAGAGAGATGTGACAGTGCTGAACAAAAAAACACATCAAACAGCTGATGCCTTTTGGTAAAATGCAGGTTTTGTGTATTTAACTGCATATTTGAATTTTACTTGAACTAACACTGGTGGTTTTCCTGCTATTCTGAAAAATATTACTTTCAATTACTAACACAAGGAAGTTAGCAGTTTTTCCAGTCTACATTTTGTGTTAACAGAAAATCTAACTTGACATAAGTAAAGACTAAACACTGCATCTTCCACCTTGCTCGCAGTCATTAAAATTGATTAAAGAGTCCTTATACGGATATCTATGTTTCAACCAGGTAGGACAGGTCCTATTCCAGTGTGGCTGTTATTCTTTGAAGACATGCTTATCACTGTTTTTAGGGTCTTACAATTGTACAGTGTTATATGATGGGTGGAAGTAACAAAAAATACAGATTAAAAAATGGAGGTGATGAAAATGCATGTGAATTGAAAAATAAAGGGCTAAAAATGGATGTTGGATGTTAAATGAAAAAAAACAATCAAGTGATTTGATTAATACGAAGCCGATTTAACTGAAAGAGAGCCATGTTTCCTGTCTTACATTTATCATTCATAATACAAATTTGCCATTTATCAATTACGGAAAGTGGCCTCAAGTAACAAAAAATAGCTGGAAGAAATGGAAGTGATGAAAATGTGTGTGAATTAAAAAACAGGGTTATAAATTGTCAATTGATATGATAGACGTGATTGAGATTTTATTTGTACCTGTGTTGCTCTGAAAATCAACTGGGTTGTGTTTATCATTCAAAATACCACCTTTTATTGTTTGCATATGCAATATTTTTTTAATTATTTGTTTCCATAGTATGGGAGACTGGGTTTCAAGAACCCTCCTTTGCAAAGTAGTTTATAGAAGAAAAACTTATTTTAACACTTTAATATCCTAAAATTAGAAGTATAATTAAAACAAAATCAGGATTATTACACTTATTTCCACTTTTATTCAAATATAAATACAAATAACTTTGCTGTCAATCAAGTTTATCAAATCAACAGACAATCCATTGTTACTCCTACCTTTGAGGCCACTTTCCTTAAATTATAAATAGCAATTCTGATTGCGAATGATCAAATTAAAACAAGAAAAATTATTAAACATGACTGTTTTCATTATATCATGACTGTTTAAATCAAATCACTTGATAATTTATCATTCCATTTTTCAATTCACATGCATTTTCATTACCTCCATTTTTGTCAGTTGGTTTTGTTACTTCCACTCCTCATAGTAGGAGCCCCCAGGGTGTGTACTAGAGAACAGAGCTTCCTGTAACCTGTTCTTCAGTTATTCCAACATTTTGGATGCAATCCATCATCATGATGAAAGAAACTACAAAGACCCAGACTGATGATAAATATTTATTAAATATCAGACAATGTAAGTGAGAATTTGTCTGAGTTGATGATATTATTCTTTCTTGAGGAGCCTTTTAAAGTCATATTTCTGCATACCTTGCTATAAGACACTTTCATGGTGTCTTTCTGAATAAATCTGATGCATAAATTGGTAGAAATCATTGGGGCAGTCAGTCCCTTATCCAGGTTTTCTTTTTCAGCATGTTCACTATTCATTTTTGTTGACATGTACATCAAAGATCATTACACAATGTTTTCAAATGCAGGTCGGACTGTCCTGCAAAAAAATGATAATTATTTTCATCCAATGCGCTTTTAAAACTTTGTTGAGCACATTTTCCAAACCAAGAATAGACCCAAATTGCACCATTAACTTTTTTATCACTGTTTTTATTTGATTATTATAAATTGGTGCAATGGCATGCAGCTATTAGGTACATTAAAACAGTCACGGTTGTTATTCTTACCCTGAAAATCAGTCTACATAGTGGAAAATATCTATATTGTTCATATTAAATATTAGTAATACTTCATCCAGTTTTGTTTATATCTATGGCATCTGGTTAGATATTGAATTGGATTTTGGGGTACTTACACTGCATTATGCCAAATTAATGGAATTAAATGTAATCAACAACCAACAAAGAAACAGGTGAAAACAATTGAAATTGAAATAATTTCTCTATTTGATGAAAAGAGGAACAGGAAACCAGAATACATTGCAAAAAATAAACATCTTTGCCCAGTGTGGGAAAAAAAACACTGCACAATTCTTAGAAAGCAGAAGTTATAATTCACTTTAACATTTCTCAGTATTGTACTTGTGCAAAAGGCTCAAGGTAATGTGTCTACACTAGAGTCACTCACTTTGAATCTCGTTATTGCTCACCTCTTGTTTTCTTACCGTTTCCTCTGATCGATCCGATGAGCACACAGGGGAGTAAGATCCCCTAGCAGATGAGGAAGACAATTTATCGCATATTTGACCGCCTCTCATTTTTTAATGTAAACCCCGCAAAATCCTGTGAAGAAGAAGAAAGGGGAAAAAGAAGGGGGGGTAGAAAATGCTAAAATTATAACATCAGCAGCATCACAGTCGCTGCACAATTGTAAACATTAGCAGTGCGTTACAGGCGCAACTTAACAACGGATGCACTTGAGGAGGCAGCATGTAATAGTATTGGCCAACATTTGGCGTCAAAAAAAAAGGAAAACATTGGACGCGCTTGCATGCAAAACTTCACGGTTCTCCTTAGCATCCTATTTCACACACTGGTGCTCGGCGTGTTTAGCCATTTGGTGCCCGCACGCCATCTAAAAAAAACCCAACCTATAACCACACTGCTGCTAACATTAGCCATCCCTCCCTAACTACACAACATTCAATGATAAGATGCTAACGCCGCCTTTATACATCTGCGTATATTGAGGAAAATGTTTACCTACGCATCCAGTTGCAGATGGATGAGGCCTGTCACGCCTTCTTCTTCTTCTTCTTCTTACCGCCTAGCTAGCTATCGTCCGCGTCCATTTCTGCGTGCTGTTTTCCAGTCGATAGTCAGAGCCATTTTCACTGATGCTGAGCTGGGTAAAAGCGGACTCGGTTCCCCCCACAAATCAACACAGACGGACAACAGCGCCGCCCTCTTGCTATTGGGTTTGCACCGTTTGTGTGGCAGGGAGCTTTCCTTCAAAAAAAACTCGACGGCCGAGAAAATTTGGATGGTCGGGTGATAATATTTTTGGGTAAAAGTGAGTGACGTGTGCTCCCTTAACATTGGTCCTTTCCGGCCCTTGTAATATTTCCGGGTAGCAGCAGCGGGGCTCACGGACAGTAGTTGTTGGGCTCACGGTAGTTTCCCCCCGTTTGGTTGCACGTTGAGTCCAAAATAATGCTGTTTGCCCGGATAATTTGAGCCTGCTCCACCACCACACCCCTGTGTCCGATGATATCAATGTTACCCAGCCCCGGTGGGAGGCTGAGGGCTCGTCTCCAGGCTGCATAATGGCCGATGCCTTGTAGGCCATTGAAAGAAAAAGAAAAAAAAACATAACTTCAGGCTATAACTTTTCATAGCATGAAGAAAAAGTGAGGAAAAAAATTGGTTGCAAGCTTTTATTGTTTATCTGGGAATTTTAATATTCCTATATGTGTGTTCAAGCATAGGCCACTCATTGAATAATGTATTCAGTATAATACACATATAATCCATAACGTGTGCAGAAGTTCACAAGTGTTCATTTTCTCAAAACTCAAACAAGCAATAATATTAATTAATGCTGTATAGTATGAATGAGTAATAAAGCACATATAGCTGTTGATCTGTTGTGTGCTCCAATTATTTTTCATTTAAAAAACTGTTCACTTTGTGGTCCGAGACAAATATCAGAGCAACTTGACATTAAAATGAATATAATCTAATAAATATTAGTATCAAAGGTGCTAGACTAGAGGAAATATGGACCGAATCATCTCATGTGTTTGGCTGTTCATCAGTAGGATATCTTAAAAACTATACAAGATATATAGACTCAAATATTGTTGATCAAATGGGACCATTTACACATTTTAAGAGAGATTGTTAAACCAAGATAGCTTGTTTTTTTTGCCTATTATTGTTTAGGGAGTTTTTCCTTTTCCGAATCAAGGCTCTAAGGATAGATTACACATTTACAGAGTGTAAAGCCACCTGAGGCAAATCTGTGATTCATGATATTGGGCTATACAAATAAAATTTGACCCGACTTGACTTGACTATTAGTCACAAATATGTCCATGACTCTCGAGCTTTAAAATCCTGCATTAACAAATGACGGCTGGATTATATGAACAGAAGTCATATACATTTCTACTGAAGACAGAAAGAGTTTCACTGCACATCTCTTACCAGTCTATCCTCTTCTTTATTGCCAACAATATTGTTCCATGTTTGAGCCAGTGTAAAAGTAATCACCCACAAATCAATTAATGAAATTGCTGGATTAAGATATCTGTATGATGTTTAGTATGTAAAAATGGATCCTGTTATAATTATTAAACCCAAATGAAATCATAATTTCATCATCACATAGCTTACATCTTGGATTTGATTCAATCATTTTAATCACAGAGATGTGAATAATTTCAGCTCTGTGATTTTTAAGGATGTTAATCATGCCTGGGTTGGGATGATAATCATGTTCAAATACTGTGTAGGGCACAGAGTCTTTCACTCTGGACCATCAAAGGCCCTGAAACACTCAATTCACATGACATGCATTTGCAATTTAAATATTAATTGGTCTTTATAGCTTTTTGCCATAAACTGAGCATCAGAGCTGGGTTGTCACTTCACTAAACAGATATTGACTGGTTGTGCTTTTTTCACTGTACTCTACACATTATAAACTTTGCAGTCAACCCTGTATGTTAACATTAGGAGGTTTACAGTGTCATTGATGTCTTTCTGAGGAGAGGCTGCATGCACAGTTTTAGAGTTGAGGAGCCACTGAACCTCCTGGTGGTGAAATGTGCAAATTACAGCAGCTGTAATGTATCAAAGGCTTGCCAGTGCCTAAATCAAACATAATCATTTTGTTTTCCCTTTGTGTACCCCCTGTAAAACATATTCTGGTATCATCACAATGGCAGCCGTCTGCTCTTTTATTTAAGCTTTCATACAGCTCAGTGCAATAAATGTAATCACAGGAGGTTTTAAATATGAGCTCCTTTTGCCCTTACCTCCCTGTAAGGATCCAGCCAGGGTACAGTATGATATAACCCTGCGCTCACATGGTTTGAAGCTGTGAATGATTTGAAGACATTTTCATTTAAAAAAGCATGGTGTCCATTCCCTCTGGCACTGTATAGCCTTGCCGTGGCTTATACAATATGTTACAGTGATGCAGGACTTTATCTTTATCACACTGTGTGCTCACTACCTACTCAAAGCTAAAAGGCATTTTGTTAATATAGAGCTGTTGCTTCAAGTTTCACCTCTTATAAAAGACTTATTGTCTCGTGATTATTTATAGAATCTCAATTTCATAACAGTTTGTCCATGACCAAGGTGCTGGTGTCCGAACTGCGGCCTCTTGCACAAACATATGTTTGACTGGTCAGACATATGTTTGGCATGACTGAGTGGTTTGAGCCTAAATTGAGTTTGACATTTTTATTTTTAACTTTATTTTTACTTTAACTATAAATCTTGAAAGGCAGCCACCCCCATGTTACAGAGAGATAAATTAAAAGAAATGTGTAGAAGAATGTGTATGTAACAGGCAAATTAATACAGAAAGTAGAGGCTTTCTGCTGGAAATGACTGTTAGCTATGTTTTATATGTACAAATAGTTTTCATCTACTTGGATTATACAGCAAATTAGCCCTAAGTAAAACAATCTAGTTAGTTGTGAAAACTAGGATCTAAACTCTAGAAATTGTTATATCATACACAGAAACATTTGTGTAACAAGGCACCTGAGAAGCAGCCCCTTAAATATAGAGGAGACATTTTTCCCTCAGAGTTTAAAAAGCATCATTTAAACCAGGAGTTTTCAGTCTGACACTGTGGGGCTCATCTCAGATAAATCCCCGCCCACCTTACTTTACTTGTTTAGTTTTGCTCAATTCCTGGATGTCTATAGGATCATGGTTATATTATTTTATCCCATAGACACTCAACAATTGAGCCAAGATATAGCCCTGATATTGCTATAACATACTTCAGACTTCATCAAATATATAAAAAGTTCTGCCTAAAGGCATTTATTAGTTTCTGACTCTTGAAAAGTGGGAAAACAGTAAATTTACCCCAAACTACTATATATCTGAACTATCTATTTAACCAGATCATAAACATTTAGTTTATTCTATGTGATCTCCTTTTGATAACAAACGTAATAACTAATAATATTTTTTTCATTTACATTCACTAAGCCTCTCCTGAAACTGTTTGGAGCCCCCCTGGCAAGGCCCGCCTCCCACTTTGTAAACCTCTGATTTAAACTGTAATCCTAAACCATGCAACCCAATTTGTATTTTGCTTTGTTGCATGGTAAGCTGTGTGTTGCCCCAATGTTTGCTTCTTCAAAAAATTAAATTTTTATGAAAGATCTGTAAAAATGTTGCCCATTTAAGATCGAGAATTTATTTCAATATTCCTGAATGAGAAGAAACAGTGCCTTGGTTTGGAAATATTGATAACTGTGGTTGCATGTGCCAGAGGAGTACACTTAAACTGAAGAAGTTGGAGGTAGCTCAAAGAAATAAGATGGAGGCTACATTCAATATGGTCCGATAATAAGTCCTAAATTTACCCTCAGTTGCAAAGATCATTCAAGAACAAGAACTCTGTAATAAATGACAAAACATTTTTCCCACCAACTTTATTATACAAATTATTTGTAAGTCACTGTCGTATCCAAGGGGATCAATGCATTGAACAATAACAAAAGGGTTGTTTTAAAATTTATAGGCATGAAAATAAATCCATGAGTTTCATCACTGGATCCGATCCCTGTCCATACAATTTACTGTTGGTAATGTTTTTTACATTTCAGGTGGCCATTAACCATCCTCATGCTAAATGAATTCATAATGGCTAAAACACACACCATATTCATTCATTTCTCTCTGAAAACTGGCTTTTCAGCGTACTTTCCTGTGTATTAGTTCTCAGTTGTGAAAAAGAAATACCCCTGTTGCCATGGAGAAGGCTGTGACAATAGAAAGACAACAAAATGTTATGAGTTTGGCACTGTACAATTCATTAAATACTAACACATAATTTGTTGAATCCTCAAATTAATGTCGAAGAGATCACTCAAAATATTCTGATTGTACTAGCTATACAAAATACAATACTTGCACAAATTAGATTAACCATTTATAAAATTGTGATAATGAGTTTCAATGGATATGGCTTGTGAGATATTACAGACTTTGCTACAGACCTTTTGTGGCTCTATTAAAAAAATCTAATACTACTGTATGTCATCTGTCCTATTTCCCTGAAAAAAGACACTGCACTCAAAGCATTCGGGTTTCCATTAGACCTCCGTTTCTTTCCCACTTGTGTAATAAACATTCATCCGAACACACATACATTATGGCATCATGGGTTTCAGTGTGTGTAACCCACAAGTTATTGGGACAGGCTGCTGCAGTCGAGTGACAGCAGACTGTGTCTAGTCTGGTGATGTTGATAACTTCTGGCCCATCTCGAACACGTCTATCCCTCCCTCACTGGCTGTTACAACACTGTCAACAGCACATAGAAGGCTGCAGATTTTTTCAATAGATGTTTTTTGTACCAGAGTGGAAACCTAAGTATTCACTTGTGATCAAGAAGTCATAAGGCCGATGTCTAGGCACAGTACATACAGCTGGAAAAGTTGGCCATGTAAGCATCGATGACCTTAGAATCCAGGCATACTGTAAATGCCTCTCAATGAAATGGAGCTGGCATGCATCAAGATTTGGAATGTTTTTTTTAAAAACTTGAATTTATGACCCGATGTATGAAAAACCAACTAGTCATGAGAATGCTAGTTATCTAAAAACAATAAACACTTAAATCCCACCAAGTAAAAGAACATCACATCATAAGATAATTGTTAATAATAACCATAACAGTTATAATAATTATTAATAATAACACTCCATCATATTCATAACAACTACATTTAGCACTGTGTATAGGAAGATTGTCCGAATAAAATCTGTGTTTCTGTTTTATCAGCATCTAGTCTCTGTATCCTTTCACATGACTGAACAAAAGCAAATCCCAAATAACAAATTCCCTCTTTGATCAGCGTAATTACCTCTGATTTCTGTTGATTAGAAAGAAAAAAAATTCCTCTCCCAATTAAATACCATTGCTCAGTCACACCTTCAGCCGTGCTTGTACAGAATGTAAACCTTGAGGACACGATACAAAGTATGTTTGTATCTGGTGCAAATATCAGGGGATAGATTTGTGCAAAGTTTTGTCTCTGTGTTTCTCTTTGAACTGTGCTTAAATTGCTCTTGTTTTTTGTACACGTTAATACTTAATACATCATGACAATATCAACACAAAATCAAGAGAAAGAGATAGCATTTTATATGGACCACAGATATCACATACTACAGTATATAGGATAGGATAGCCCTTAGTATTGATAAGCGTTGTTATTGATGAAGATTTTTTTTGTCTTTTTTGTTTTTTTAAATTTTTTATTCATACTGGCTGAAGTGCGTTATGATACAGCAAGGTCTTCGTCAGAGGATGGGAAGGGCTTCCTAACCATCCGAGTCTCTTTCGGCATATGGAGCCACGCAGGAGAAGGCCCCTGCTTGCCCTCTCTCTTGGCTCGCTCTGAAGCCAATCCTTTGACTGTACAAAATATCACTGACTTCTATAATTTGTCACCTGGTGAGAATAATAAAATGGTGATTGTCAGACCAGCTTCCTCTGTGGTATTTTTCTTTGTATCTCCATAAATGGCTTTGAAGGACAGTTGTGTAAGTGCAACCTCTGCGTCATGGTCTATTCATTTGTGCTCTGTAAAAAGGCCCTTTGCTCTCATACACAACCTACATTAAAGCAAGTTGCCTTTTTATTAGTAAACTGAACACGTCTTGACTCATGTGGGTTTAAGTCAAGATTTTTTTTGTAATAATAATAATACGACTGATGGCTCTCAGTTATTTGGTAGCCCATTGTTGTTACAATTAGGTCCTGATCTATAGATGGGGACATTAGGGAAAACTCACCCATAGCATGATCTTATATCAGCTTCTGTAGTGTAACAGTGATAGAGCGCAAGACTTCTTCTGGGGATTTGATCTAAGGTCACATGGAAAACTAGGCAACCCAGGCATCAGATTAGTAATGTGGGTATCTCCGCAGTTTTAATCGGGCGTGGAGTCCTGCCAATAGTGTCAGGCTGCTGTGTCCCAGTCCCATGAGTTCAAACTCCTAAAACAGCCCCCATGTTGTCGGCTGATTCACGCAGGAAGCAACAAGAAGCAGTTCTGTCTCCCCATCAGGGTGAGGTTGGCTCAGCAGAGTGAGCAGTGAGTGTCAGACCTCCGAAATCCCTCACCAGGCACTCACTTCATCTAGACTCATCTGGTCCATCCTGCTGCTCACCCATGAGATTCAGTTTAATAAATCATTGTTGGCGAGGGCCGAGCAGGTTGACGGTCCAGTGGGTAGTTGGCTCAATTCTCTAAAAAATTCTGTGATACAATATTCCACGTGGTCCTCCTCTTCATCGACCTCTTCTTTTAAATCTTTAAATCGTCTGTTTCCCTATCTAATATGGCTCCTGAGTACTTTTTGAAAAACATATAAAAACAGAAGTATGAACAACACTTCTGTTGGTTTTGTCTCACCCTCCCAGTCAGTCTTTCTACAAGTAATGGCACCGCTGTATATGGCAATATGGCAAATTCTCTTACAAAATATGGCTGATGTAGGCTATCACATAATTGGAACAGATATTCCCCACCTAGAGTTTAAATTTTATAAGTAATCATATTCAAGCTATTTAATAACGAGATAACACTAATTTGAATAGCCTAAACACATTATACTGTTACTATACTTTATACTTGTATTCTAGTTGTATTACTTGCAGTTGTAAATCTAATAGTTAAATGCAGAAGGGTGATCTATTCCCGAACCTTTGATGAGGGGTTAACTTTACATTAGGCACAAACCTCACACCGTCACCTCATTTTTACTCCCCGTCCTGATTCCCTGACTGCCTCCCCCACTCCCTGCTGACCCCCCGCCGCCCCCTCCCGGTATGAAATGTAGCTGCTCAATGGTGTTCTGCCTTTTCGCTGCGAAAGCCATCCTCCTGGCGCTGTGGCCCCCTAGTGTTCCCGTTCCCATGACTACCCCCGCCCCGGGCATCTCCCCTGCCCAGCCCATGCCCCCACTCATGTGCCCCGTCATGCCCGTGCTCCTTTCCTGCTCTCGTCCAGACGTGGGGTGAGAGTTCATCTTGATCATGTGGTGCCGGTCGAGGGAGGGCGTGGCGCAGACATTCTGCTGGGACTGGGCCTTCTGCTGGCGAGGCAGTGTTGGGACAATCCCACCTGTGTGGGCGTACGGGTCTACAACCCCCATTCCGCCGACCCCCATCCTGTCCTCCAAATGGTCCGGGGACATGAGCAGCCGTTCCTGCCGTTCCTGCCGTTCCTGCCGTTCCTGACGTTCCTGTCGTTCCTGTCTCTCCGGCCTCTCCTGCCTCTCCTGCCTGTCCTGCCTGTCCTGCCTGTCCTGCCTGTCCTGCCTGTCCTGCCTGTCCTGCCTGTCCTGCCTGTCCTGCCTGTCCTGGGTCTTGCGGGTGAGGGTCTGCGTGTTCGAGTTCTTATTGGAGGCAGCCATGGCTTTGTAGTACTGGTGTTGCTGGTTCTTGGACATCCGGGACAGGGTCCCTGTGTTGCCAGGGACGTCACCCATGTTGAGCAGCTGGTCAGTGGATTTCACTTTCCTCGCGGGCTTGGAGAGAGTGTCATAGTTGGGGTTGTACTGGGGCTCTGGGGGATCCAGGGGGTAAGGATTGGGAGTGGGTGAGGCGGGCATGCCAGAGGGCGGCGGTGGGATCCAGGGACGGACTGCATGCCTGGGGAGGGTTCCTCTCCCACTGAGGGTGTAGTCTCCACCCCAGTGGAGGTGGTGCTGAGAGGACTGGAGGGCTGGCTGGGCTGTGTGAGGCCGGCGCTTGGTGGTGCAGTAACCAGAGGAGTACTCATCAAGACCTTTTTCTGAAAGCCAAACAAAATTTCTCTGAATTGTTTATCACCACAGTAAATACTTTCAGCACATAATGACGCATCCTGCACTCTATGCCATAGTGTCAAGAACGTCTCTGTGTTCCAGCGCTAATGAAACAGCTGCAGAAGCCGCACTGTAAAGGGGAGCGAGGGGCAGACAGACCGGTACATTCGTCCTCATTTCTCAAAATTGAAGGTACTTACCAAGCCGTTTGAGTGAGGAGTATCTGTTGAGCTCAGGCTTGGTGGCACTCTCATAAGAGGGAGGCAGCTGAGCCAGGTTGTGCAGGGAGTGGTGGAAGGCAGGCTGGGATTTGGTGTTGTTGTGTTTACTGGAGAGCAGGGTGCCTCCAGCTGCCAGCTGAGCATTGTTCATTCGAGGGGTGCGTTCTACGGAGACCACCGGGAGAAAACAACTGTGTGTTAAATGAGATTTGCTCCTCTGGATATAGCGCGCAGCATGTAGCAGTGTTTGAATCTGCTAATATTCACTGGAACAGACTGCTTTCAACACTAACATAAGCAACCAAAGCTATGATAATCATTGTTATTGTTAGGATGAAAGAGTCTACTTTTGAGCTTAAAATGAAACTGAATGAAGTAAATGAAGCATCATGATGATTACATGTAATTTACATAGGAGCCTGGCTTTCACCAGCTGCCTTACCGATAGTTGCGGTGTGTTTAGGGCTGGAGCCTGATGAGTGGATGAAATTGTGTTGCAAATTGCCCACTGTAAGTCAAAAGAACATAAGGTAATCAGCTCACAAAATGGATGTCAGGCAGTTTGCAGTTCAGTGGTGTTTCAGCACAAAAAGATCAAGGCGACTATACTGCTTTATCTATCTACATCAACTCACCTTCACGTGATCTTTCAAGCACAAAGACTCTCTGAGCAGATTCCTGTACATTTAACTGCTTAAATCTTGAAGTAGAAGTATATTTTTTCAGTGAGCACAGCCAGTACAGAGAAATTACAAATTATATCTATGATAGACATGCTTTTGTTAGAGATTACGATATTACATTTAAAGATTCTTATCTCTCTTAAATAGCTGCACAGATATCTTTGTGGTGGGACACCGGCAAAGGATCATTCATTCACATACAGACATGACAAACTCGATGTGTGTCTGCACACAGACGATAAATTGTGCTGTCATTTGTGCTATTTTTGCAATGCTGTAAAAAGCCCTGAACCCTCACATCTGTTGTCCTTGCTGGGAAGTCCTGGGGCGTAAAGATTTTTTGGAGGTCTCCCCAGTGTCCCTGTTCCGTCCCCCACAGCCAGAGCCACGCTGTTGTTTCTCTCATCCTGCTGGACTGGGCTCGATTGGTGTCGCAACATGTCAACCAGGGCTCTAATGACATCATTAATACAAGCAAAAAGGAAATGCAAGATTAAACTTTACAGTAATCTGTTGGTTTATGTCTGATAATCGTTACAAAGAAAGTTAAAGTCAAACTCAGGTCGATGAAATATGTCTTATTCTCCTGTTATTTGCGAAGTATTTTTTCACTGTCATTACAGACATTGTTCATAAGGTTTGTTTTATCTTGGACAGTGAAACTGCTCATAATGGATCGGCAATAGATGGACCATATTCATGCGAGGATGAAGGCTTTGAGGCTTAGAATCGCCGCTGGCTAAAGCAAACACATTAACCTTACAGAGCTATTCAAGTGATGTGAGAGACATTTATGCAATGTGAGGAATTGTGGTAGTGTTTGCAGTGAGGAATGAGGTTTTGCAGCCTCTTTCACGATGACCTAAAAACTAATTAAATATAACTATGTATACAGTGAGGAACATGTTATATAATTCGAAAAACCATATGCTACTAGTTTTTTTTGTATGGCTTTCTTTAAAGGGCCAAAACAACAGTTAATATTGGCCTGATTACCATCATTCTCCACTAGTCAAAGAAAGGAGACCTGTACAAAAACCAAATGCGCATCTTTACTGTGAAGATTACAGGCCATACATGAGATGAAAAGCCCTGAGGAATCAAAACAACCACGATTTCTGCAGCATCCACTCAAAGGAGATCAAATTTATTTCGGATGATGACTACTAACATTATTCTGAGCCCAGAATGATGAATCTAGGCCATTTATGGAGTCCTGAAAACCTAATTTCATTATAGTATTGATATGTGGAAGAAACAAATCCAGCAGTGAAAATAAATGAAAGAAAACACAGAAGAAAAACATGTTCAAAGTCTCACCTGGGCATATTGAGATCCCTTTGGTGGGCTTCTTGTTGCACTTTGTTGAAGACCACCTTGATGCCAATAGCTACAGCCACCATGAACACAATCACCCCACCGATGACGAAGCCTGTGTTGTGGCTCTGCTGCTTCAGTGGATCAAAGTCTGGGTCAGGACCTAATTCCTCTGGTATATTCATGGCGTCTGTCTGTGGCTTGGCCCAGTCTGGAGAGTCATAGTTTTTGCACATGTCCTGATCCAGTTGCCGGTTACGATCTGGACAGCAGAAGCGGTAATGGCAGGTTCCACAGCAATAGATGAAGGTGTCCTTGGAGCAGTTGAAAGCATTGTCAAATTGTCCCATTACATCATAGTAACCCCGACATACATCAATCCATACATCCATCATCCGCGGTGCAACCTGGGCTGCACCTAAGGGAGGTGCGAGGGCCTCTGCTGAAGTCACATTCTTGGGGAACATGACTTGGGGAAGGGGTTTTGGGGGCGTCTCGAGGACTCCCTCTGAGGTTTCTGGAAGTTTCTCAGGGGTTTTGGTCCTGCCTTGAAGAGCAGCTGGTCGGATATTGGCCTGGATGGCGAGGAGCAGGAGAGAGGGACTGGGCTGCTCAGTGAACGGCCTCCCTGAGCGGTCTAGGTGCTGTGGAGGGGGGGACGGAGAGGTCTCCACTACAGTGGTAAGTGGGGCAGTAAGGAGGGAGAGCAGGGAGACAGCGAGGATTCGGAGATTGGTGGTGGGCGTCATTTTTACATGACTAAGAGATCTATTTTTTGTTGTTGAGTCAATGCAGTTACAACGCTGTATCCGCTTTTGCAGTTTAACCCACTAAAACGGCATGTGGAATATTCAAGTAGCATGTACTGTATATTGATGATGTATCAGTTGTTTCATTTAGTAATGTTGAGCCTGTTTCTTTGTCTAGTCAGAAATTGAGCATGTATATGGTATAATTATAGAAAAGGTCAGGGATAAATCTTAAAGATCAGTTGGTAGGTTTCAAATATTGGTGGTAATGGTATTAAAATGATTTACTGCTAGAAAGGAACTGAGAAAGTGTTTTGACTTATTCTTTTGCCCTCTGATAACACATTTCAAGTCCAGAACACTAAAATGATGCAGTTTTATCAAAAGGACAATAACAATCTCCTTGCTTTTAGTCCTTACTGCCTTGTTTTAAATGTCCCACAGCAAAAAAGAACAAATATCTGTCATACTCCTGGATGGATTGTTTTTTTTATATATGAGCACAAAGAGCCTTTAAAAATTAGTAGCAAGAATTTTCAATAAAATATGGCAGTCCTGTACATTCTTGTGCTAATCATGGCACGGTTTTGTCAAATGTAAACAGTTTGATCTGTTTTGTTCTTGGTTGACTATTTCAGTCTGGCACTACATACATTCAGAATTGGCACTTATTTAACCTGTAAGCAATTATTTTCTGAAAAAATTTGTGAAATCTTTAATCCTCATCATATGTTTGGTGCTTTTTGGCATTGTAATCAAGCTAATGTAATTAACAGATTGCACCACTGACAAAAGACAGGACTAACTCTGAAAACTGTCCATTAATAATACCTAGCCTCTGAAGCAGAGACTTATCGCCATATTCACTTGTTCTAGGCACTCGTCACATCCGTAGATACACCATGTACTATATCTCAATCTTTTATATAGTTGGATTAATGTGCATCAGTACTCGCCTGGCACAGACTGTGATTGGGCTGGGGGTGATAATGAGGGAGGCTTTAAGTGCTAGAAGACTGTATCAATTGAAAATTAGGAGCAAGCATAAACCAAGGGAAGAGCTCACCGCCTATGAAACACATCGCACATTTTGGCAAATGTTGTGGATTTTGAATGTTCTGTATGTAGTTTCAGGCACAAAAGTTGCCCCTGTCATTTAACTGTATCACTAATTAGATATGAACTGAATGGCGCATCGTTTCTCCGTGTGACATGTCTAAGTAAAATTATTCCTGATTCGTCTCTGAGGTTCAAAGAATATCACTTTTGTTGAGAAATATGTAAATGTGTGAAGTTATTGTGTTGGAGGTGTTGGCAATAATAGACAGAGGCAGATCTATCTCCCACAGAAATTATAATTATATGTAATTATCAAAACGTCCTTATCTGTAGCAGAGAATGTAGGCACAGATGGGGGAGACAGAATGCTGAAATCACTGAGGGCTCCACTTGTTTCAGTTACATGCTCCTCTAACCTTCTGAGGAGAGTTCAGCAAAAAGAGAAAAAAAAGAGAGACACAAAGCAGCAGTTCTCTCCCACAGACTAACGTTCCACAAAAAAAAGAAAAAAAGCTCTCCGGGAGAATTTCTCCTCTGTCGTCTCTAAATGTTCTGCTTGATTTCCAGAATTGTCTTCGGGTTTACATGTCGACAATCAAACCTGGAATGAGTTGGCCGAGCGTCCGCTGTAATGCAAACAAGAGACATGATTAGAGGGCAGGTCTGCAAGCTCCTCTGCTCACTTTTTGACATTTGTGACGCCAGCATCTGCAACACAAGTCATTTTTATTAATTGCTTTATGTGTTGTGCAATGTGTGTGTGCGTGTGTGTTAGTGCACCGATCCTTTGCGGGAGGAACACGCTTCTGAAAAGCCAATGATAGAGAAAAGAGAGAAAGAGAGCAGAGGGATAAATGCAGGGTAGGGATTTAAATGAGCAAAGAGATTGTGGCGAGCGGGAAGAGCCAGAGGTATAGATGCAGAGACGACCATGAGTGGGAGGGCGGTGTGTGGGTGGCACAGAATCAAGTACATTTCTCCCAGCACTTACCAATACAACATAGCACATCACACAAACAGCACCACCAAACAGATCTGCAAATACAGTGCATGCCACACACAAGAAGGCTGCTAATCAAGACTACAAATCAGCCACTGTTAGAGCTGTTGAAGGGGCAGAATGTAAAATAAAAAGCCTTTTGTGTGTGATTGATGTTCATGTGTGTGCATGTGAGAGACTATAGTAGGCATCCTGTAAACCTCCTTTTAGTCAGTCTCTACCTCTCTCTCTCTCTATCCTTTATTCCTCTTGCTCCCTCCTTCTCCTCTTTCTCCCTCGTTCTGCCTTTCTCTCTTTCTCAGATTCTGTGCGTGGGTTGAGGCAGCTAACTCTCTCAGAATAGCACTGCAGCTCTGTCTGTGTGTGAGTGAAAGAGGCAGTGAAAGAGAAGGGAGGCAGAATCCAATCTACACCATTAGCCAAAACCACATTTCAAAGTCACATCTGCCCATCTCTTGCTCGAAAAGATGACACTGATGCCTCGCCTCCGTCACCTGCGAACGCTGCTCAACTTCCATCACCATGTTTTTCTCAGGCCTCGATTTCATTCACTTTGATTTTTTTCCCTCTGGCCAGATAGCCAAACCACTCCCCAATAAACGTGAAATTACAGCTTTCTTTCAATGCATAATATTTTTCAATTCAAAATAAACCATTTCACCTTAAAAAATATGGAGGGCCAGCCCACATGCATCCCCAAACCCTGAAATCTAATGTTACATATTTGCCATTTTCCAGTAAAGTGACTCAACATAGAAAAAAGCAAATGTTTTCCTGAAGCAATGCAGCAGAGAGGGATGCAGAGAGCAAGGATGGGAACCAAAGAAGGGCACACACATCCAGAGCTGTGAAGATGCATCCCAGAGTTACGTGGCCTCTGGAGGACGGACAACAGATTTCAACAGATTCCTGGCACTGCACGCAATTGTGTCAAAGCAAATGAACCAAACGGCCCCCCCTTTTTTCACTTTGGTTTGCAGGATGCTGACGAGCTGTGAATTTCAACAGGTGTTTGTTGGAAATGAAACAAAATGGCCTCTTTTTTTTCTGTAGAAGCGCTGTTGTAAGACGTGCTGTGGTGTAAAAACAGTGAGGAAAAAAACTCATCCTGGTTACATGTTGATGCAAAAGACGTTTAATTACCGAGAAAGACGCGGAGCAGCGGTTCATTTAGTCTTAGCAGTGAATATCAGCTGCGCAATGACTTTGCATCAGCCGATTGATTTTCACATCAACTCCTTAGACTACAATGCATCATTCATTAGGTTAATAAGTTGCAACTTGCATTGAAGAAGTATGCGGGTTATGGACATGACTTGCATGTATCAGTAGGCTTAGAGTGCGTGGGTGTATCCGTGCCGGTGTGTATATGTGTGTGTGCGCAGTCCGGCTGTGTGTGTCGTTGTGTGTTATCAGTGCTCTTAATATAAATATTCTTATAATGTGCTGCGAGTTGTCGATTGAAGTGTTTAAGTGATGAAAAACATGTCTGCCTAAAGCATAAAACGTATGTGCAGTTGTGTCTGTGGCGCAGCTTTCATCCAAATGTTTTGTTTGACAGCCTCCAGTCAAACTGATGCGTCTAAACATATGCCAAACTCGTCTTACATACACACAGAAGCACACAGTGAACGTATAAAACAGTTTTCAGCCTGTAATTCGGTAATTGGTGTTGCATTAATAGAGGGTGCATAATGTCGTGTCTTACCTGTGCGCTGCTCTTGGGTTTGATGCTGGAGAATCAGCGCTGGGAGAGCCTGCGCACTGTATCTCAGCGTCTCTCTGATGGCAGCCTGTTTATTGTAGCTGAGGATGATCAGGACAGCGTGAACTGTTGCTGGATCTGCCACCTGTTTTAAATGTCCGTGTTTTTGACAAGCGCTGCAGATGATGTCAATCGGTCTAGCTGCGTCTCCATGAGGCTACAGATAATCCATTTTCACGACAGAAAAAGAGAGAGAAAGAAAAAAACGCGAGCAGGAGAGAGAGATTCAGTTCCCAACGAGATGTTCTGAGATTTTTTTTTACACATGTGACAAAGCAGTTAAACTATATACATCGGGGGGAGAAAATCCGCACAAGTTAACGATCCTGGAGATGCCGCAGTAATTCAGTAGCCTGACCAGTTGTACCATACCAAACATATATATAGTGTATATCACCAAAAAAAAGTATCACCAATTTTAACTTTTCTCCATCTGAAATTGACTGAGGCTGGTTCCCTTCATAATTTCCAAGAGAGATGGGTTACACCGCCTAACTGCGACTGGCCTGACGGAGGTCCGCCAGTGACGGAGCGCTGTGATTGGTCGGTCAGACTGGTGAGACTCAACTCTTCTGGGCGCTGACCATTCAACTGGTGGCGTTCATCCTTACTGACCTCCATTTCATTCCCCTCTGTGATTGAATGAGCATATGTCCCTCATTTTATTAGCGCTGATATATATAAATATATATATATGAATGTCCGTCACGGATTTGGTCACTGCGCTCTCAAAAGCGCACGACAAGGCGAGGATGCGTCAATTAACGCGATGAAAACGCAATTTAATAAGAAAAAAACTTGCAAAATTGAAGCAGCCGATAAATTCAGCAGACCTCCGAGATTCAACGTGTGTGAGTGTTTGTTTGTGAATGTGTGTTAGAGAAACACACTCATACAGAGAGAGAGAGACACATGGTTGCCACAGCAACTGTGTCATTATGTTGGTGGCAATTATGAAAGCGATGAAAACAGGGAAGGGGAGAGGATTGGCGCAAAAGCTCTCACACTGGAGCGTGAGCGAAACTGTCAATTAGACACAGACCTACATTTGGCTTATTCGGGGATTTCTTTAAGTTTAGGACGAGCAGGCAGGCAGCTGGAAATAAAAAAAAAAACATATTAAGGAGTGTAGGAGAGATAGTAGAGGGTTGCTCAATACTGTCACAGAGGGGCGGCTTTAGTGGCTTCGGCCAACTCGGAATATTGGTATTGGCAGTGGTAGAAGTAGGCTACTCAGACCCTTTTTTATTAGAAGTGTTTATACTGGACTGGGAAAATGCTGCATTCAAATTGTTAGTTAAAAGTGCAGTGCGTAAGATTTTCACAAGTATGTTTTAATTAGTATTATCACCTGAAAATAAGAATCACTGTGTATTTGTTACCTTAGACTGATCCCTTTATCATCCATCCAGGCCGCCATGTTGCAACGCCACGTTACTACTACAGTGGCCCAGAACAGACAAACCAAAAGCTGGAGACCCCTCCACAGATTCTGCAACAAGTTTTGAAGATGAGGAGGAGGAAGGGAGGGGTATTCACCTGGCTGCAATCTGCAACATCACCACCAAAACCTACACGCTGGTCATTAAATAGACCTATCATTAGCACAATGTACTTAAATGTACTCATCCGTTCAAGGTGGAGCTTTTAATTCTGTTTAACATAATGCTGGACAGTTGAATGAACAATTAATCAGTATTTGTTATATTTCATGGGTAAAATTTGAATCTGCAGCATAACCAATATCTGAAGTAGAAGTACACAGGTGCATCATTTTAAGTGCTTTGGGAGCCTTTTCTGGGCACAATGGATTTGAATACTAGTACGATTGAATATTTTTCATATATAAACATAATAAATGTAAAGCTGTTTGGGGGCCTTTTAGTAAGGGGCCGCAGGCAGTTGCCACCGCAGTTTTGTCACACATGAATCAATGATGCTTTTCTCTAAATCCTAACCACAGACTGTTAAATGAATGGAAATCAGTGATTACGCATTACAGGGTGAATCATGATCAACATCATTAACGCTGTAAGTGACACTGGAAAACCAATAAGATTGATGGCAGAACACATCACACTTTTCTAAAGTGTTTCTTTAAAGATAGCAGCAAGGAAAACGTCACGGGTGGATGCCAGGTGGGGAAGGAGGTAAGCACTTCTAAAACGGGACTTGGAGAAGGTGTGTAAAGGGTTATCGGGAGCCCCCAGGTGTCTAAGGGCCTGATGATTACCTGCATGGCAGGCTGCTATTTCTACACAGGTGGGTGGGAGGCCAGCGTAGCCAGTCATTAGACGGCCGAATGACGCTCCACCGGCTGCACTTTCACTCATGGGTTTGCAGGGTTGGATGCAATTACTAGTTTCCTCATAATGGTTATTCCATCACTGCAGAACAGGAGACCAATATAAACAAAATTAAGTGCAATAATACGTCACTGGACGGTAAAAGCTTCACTCTAGTATCCATTTGAAGGCAGCAATGTTGAGACTTCACTACAGAACAGCCCGCCCCCCCCCCCCCCCCCATAATAAACATTTATGCAAGCAGAGTGACATCAAATAAAATAGCAAACATGACTCATTTTTCATTTCACTTCTCGTATTTCAATGTTTTATTAACTTAAATAATTTAAAATGGACACAAAAATATCCACCTAACAGTTTGCACGGTGACAGGAGTTTCAGAGGCACCTTTTCCATTCCAACTAAGACAGAGCTTCAGTGTGTTTCCTTGGGAAATGTAGGCCGCGCACATGTTTAGCACAGAGAGAAAACCTGCCTGTAGAAATCCTGCCAGTGCAACAAGTGAGGAGACAATTTATATCAAATGTGGAGGTTTTCCTACAGGTGTGTTCTCTGGTACCCACATGGCTGGTTGGAGAGCTGGGTATTTGAGAGCACGTACTGCTTTGTAGGGGAGTAGGGGTAGTATAAGCGAGTCACACCACTGTATTTTTAATACAGATAAAAGAGGATTGATTTTCTATAAACGTAGCATTGCAACCTACCCTATTCCCTTACAGCCACTTATCTAGATCTTCACACACAACCACAAGACAGCTGAATATGAACATGTCAATTATAAACAACTTTTGAAAATACTGGACTGTGAAACCATTTTAGAAAAATAAAAAAAAAACATAAAGGGATAAAGATTTTATGAAGATCAATGACAGACTTTCTGAACTCCACTGCTAACTCTTTCCATAACTTCACTTCATTCAGATCACAAAACAAAAAACAATTTAAAAAGATTTTATACCATTTTATGTGACGTTAACAATATTTCTCTCCCAATGATTTCTTGCATAATTATTTATAAAATTGTACTATTATTTCCTCGCAGCTCAATTTGAAAAAACCTGACTGTACTTTACGTTATATCCTGGTTTCGGCTCAGGGTGAGCCTGGCTGAGCAGTACACAGTACCATCACAGCAGCGTTTAGCAGGAGACAGTTTAAAAAGAGCCAACATCATGTTTACAGCTGATCTAGGACAAGAGCAATAATGTCTCACTAATGGACAGACATTAGAGGCCATGTTTAGCACAGTGAAGACCATTTCAGATGTCATTCATTCAAAATAGGCCGAGGGGGAAAAAAATACAACCGATGACGAAATTCAATCCATGACATGATTTTCGAGTGAAGGAGTCTTTCTTTTAAAAGAGGAACAAGTATCTTTCGTCATGTCTTTGGGTATGGAAATAATTAACAAACCTGTGACACCAACAGGATGAGACAGATTGGTGGCAAAGCAAAGGGTAAGGTACGAGTACAAAGTGGACAGTCTGGATCGGTGGTAGAAAGAGTCAGAAAAAAAGGGAACAAAAACATTGTCAGCACACTTCAATATTTATATTTACACACTCTCGCACACACACACACACACACACTGAATTTTACTGGAGGTATTAAAGTCGCCTCAATGCCCGCTTTTTATCTGCTTTCTTTTTCCCTGCTACATTATTAGTGCTACTGCTACTGCTGGTGGTGGTACTGGCTCCATTAGCTCCATTACCCAGAGCTGCTGGCACTGCTGCCGCACTGGGTCCCGCTCGCTTCATAGGGTCACCTGCGTGCTTCTTCGGCTGTGGGCCGTCGTTAGGGTCCTGATGTGCCCCAGAGGTCCCGCCAGGCCCACCCATGGCGTGGATCTCTGTGAGCAGACGAGCCCGGGACTCATATTCTGCATAGTCCTCTAGGAGCAAGCGTCCAGCCTCTTCGTTCAGAGCCGACTCCGGGTTCGGATGGATGAGAAGACACTTGATTGTCTGTGAGGAAACAGGAGAAGATGGTAGTTTAAAAACACAGCAGCGAAATCAACACAACTGACAGTTAGGAAAACAAAGACTGATGAACCCTCTTACAAGTAAGACATGTCTGATGCCGAGTTCTGCCTTCCAGTCCCTCTTCAGCACGTTGACACAGATCTCTCCTTTGTGACCCACGTTGGGGTGAAAAATCTTGGTCAGGAAATACCCCTTGGGTGGAACAGCAGGGAAGTCCTTCCCGAGGACCAGACGCATTCGGAAAATGCCACCAGCAAATGGAGTTCCCTCTGTCAAAGCATAAAGAATTCATCACATGAACAGTATGTCCTGACTGTGCCAATCCTGCTCAATAAAAAGAAAGAGGGTCATAAAGCGGCAACTGAGTCAACTGACAAAAACAGAAAACATTAAATCAAAGTGTCACAGATCAGTGAGTTCAAACTTCCTCTCCGTATAACAATTTGTTTAGGTTATGATGAAATCAGTCACGCACAGTAATGAATATGGGACCTTACTGTATTATCAATGGAAGTTAATGATCTACGTTTTCTACAGTAGCTGATAAATATGCCGTCTTTGACTGAAGAACGCCGGAGTAAAATTTGGAAGCACATCAGCACCTAAAAAATCAAAGTGTTGCATAAAAAATGCTCTGTGATGGAAGTGTCAGGGTAAGCACTGAACACTGTTGGTTGTTTGAGCTGGATTTGTGTCTCACATGCAATTAGAAAAATGTAGAATTAATCCTTTACGTTATAACGTGAACATTTTTGAGGAACCATGAACAAGGTCTGGTGGCAGATTAACATTAAAGCTGAATGGCTAACAACCAAAAACCTACAGAACTGTAGAGCAGACAACAGTTAGCACTTCGACCACATCAGAGACGGAGGTTAACCGCTCAGAGGCGTTATTACCTCAGACTGAAAATATAGGGTTGGTCATCAGGTGATGTAATCTCTTCACTGCCAAGTGGTTATCAAGTTATTTTACTAAATGCGTAGTGTTGAGGCAGCTGACATGAAGCATGATGTGGATGCAACATGAATTAAAAGTTGTAATTTTATGAGTAGTACACAATAAATGACAATCTACGAATTGCCATGTAGTTACAAAAATGACTTTATTGTAGGAATAACTTCATAAATTAGCTGCATGACTGTGAAGTGAAAATTAGACCAATAACGTCACACCAACTTCATTTATTTTTGAAGTGAAATATATGATCTACTAACGTCCTGTGTGATTGTTATGTGTTCGTTTAGCTGTTCCATCATTAAAAATGTCAAAACTCAGGTTGGTCTCTTGACCTTTCAGTAATTTAATTTCACATTCTTAAAACCGGAGTTCGTGAGGCAGCTCAGTGAGAGACTGTAGAAAAGGGGAGAAAAAAACTAAATGACTAAAAAACAATACAGATTTAAGCCTGTGCTGAATTTACTATTAAGGAGTTTTAGAAGCAAAACTTAATTAATTAGTCTCCATGCGACATTGTATTGCAATACTTACCCGGTCCTTCAATGGCTGTGTGCAGTTCAGTTATATCTTCATCACTAGGATAAATCTTGATACCCTCAGGTGGGTCTGCTGCTAAAGCTGAAACCTCTTTGTATACCAAGCGAAGAACATGAGGTGGCAAATTCTCCACATTGGAGTTCTGGAGAGACATAAAAGTAGTTTAGTCAGCTCAGGATGTGCATGTTCAAATATAAGTCTTGTTATAATTTTAAAAAACTAAAAAATCTAAAAGCTAGATGTATTTTGAGAAATCAAGCTGCACAATGACATCAAATTTGTGAGAAAAAAATGCATACTGGTACCACTTTCATTATTGCAGTCTACGAAATGTTTTTTTTTTTTTTTTTTAAAGGCATTCACAATTTCTCGGCAGGCACAGTGGTGTCTTGTAATGTTAAGATATGCAATTACATGTCATGAATATGAAAAGGAGCGAATCTTTCACATTTGAGAGACTACAACAATCAACCAGTTGACATTTTTTACTTATAAAAATACAGAAACAATTAGTCGATTATCAAAATATTTGCAGATTAATTTTCTGATGATCAATCCATCAATTAATCGTGGTGCATACAGTTACTGTATACCTAATAAACAACTTTTATCAAAATTGTCAATTATTTTGGATTTGACTATTATCAATGTATTGTTTCAACACTAAAACAAACCGATGTGTCTGCCTGTAGTATCACCTACACTCACTTATTCAGTACTCTGGTGTTAACTTGACAATCAACAATCAATCAAAACCTTTCTGACATAACTTAAAGCAAAACCATCATCGACATGAAATAAGAAACTCTTTTTTCCCTTCTATTGATGGCCGATACTTGTCTGTTTTTATATAAAATCATATATTCAGGGTCATTTGAAGTCTTAGCAATGACAAATCAAAGCTATATTCCTTTTCAGACAGCACCTAGTGAATCACGTCAATAGAAGTTCATCTAACTTCATGTTCATTTGTTTAGGCTAATGTGTTTTTTGCTCTAAAACATCACAAAAAGCTATGTAACGCTGATATAACATAATGGTGAAGATAATAAAGAACCCGTTATGGACCGTACACTTAATAGATAACTTTACATTAGCAATACTAGCCTAGCCTTAATTCGATCATTAATGATAAAATGTGCGCAGCGGTGTCAATTTTTCACATAAGCATTTAATCTAGTCGGTGTATTTTTTTTTTAAATGAAAAGCCGTACATAAAGACTTTTAATTAACGCCACAGACTCCAGTAAATAGACATAACCCGACTGATAGCTCGACGGCTGGCGACGGCTAAACATCGGATCAAGCTAGCAGCTACCCCCCGTTAGCCGCTAGCTGTGAGCTCGGTTATCATCCCACTTACCATCTTCAAAAGGAGTTCTGCTGAGGCCGTGGAGCTCTGGTTGCTGTCAGATGTGAGGATACTTTTCCGTGAAAGTGTCGGGGGGAAACTATCTGTGATGAAAACTTAGCCCGGTCTCACTGTCAACTGTTCTTTTCTTCTTTTCGTTGACACAGGAACAAAAATACGATCCCCAGTTTAACCTGCTGCAGCTGACCAATGGGAAACGTGGCGACTTGATACGTCAGGAAGGTTTAGCCAATCAGAATAGATTATTATCGTTGCGTCATGGTAGGAAGCCTTATCAGCCACACAGAATCGGGTATATGACTGATACTTATCAGCAATAGGTCCGTTTGAAAAACTCACCCCGCCCCCCGAACGCTGTTTAAAATACTATTGTGTGAAACACAATTAAGGTATACTAAAGTCAAAAGAGTCACATCTAAAGTGAAATATTGCAAAAAGAGACAATACTGCAGATGAATAATAACTGTTTGATGACTGAGTCAGAAAACAGAGCTCAAAATTGCAGCTCATATGAGAGCATCCAAACGGAAAGTGTGACCACAACTAGTAAAAACTGAAAAAGATAAGCTATTATTCCCACAATGGGGAAATTGACATTATTGCAGCAGCAAACTGGACTGTAAAAAGCTTCAATAAAAAAGAATAAAGAACAATAAATAATAAGTAAGTACAAAAACAATAATAGCAAAATAATAGTAATAGTACCATTATGTACAAGAGTAATTATTGGTGTTTAGTGATACTATACCTGTGTTTGATATTGTTATTCCACAGATTTGAAGTGAAAAAAAAATGTGCACAGTTGAACTGAAGTAGTAGTATACCTGAAAAACTGAAATTGCACATTCATGGACCTTAAAAAAGCAGAATCTGCTCATGGTAATAAAGATAGCAACACATTCACAGGAGCCACTGGAATTGATTTTGTGTCCCATTTATTCAATCATTATCATATTGTTGCCACCATGACAAAGAATTGATCATTTTTGCTTTTTTAACATGAAACATTCAGGGTTTCTTGTTTCTAAGTTCCAATGTCTAAACAATACAGATAGATAGATAGATAGATAGATAGATAGATAGATAGATAGATAGATAGATAGATAGATAGATAGATAGATAGATAGATAGATAGATAGATAGATAGATAGATAGATAGATAGATAGATAGATAGATAGATAGATAGATAGATAGATTAGATAGATAGATAGATAGATAGATAGATAGATAGATAGATAGATAGATAGATAGATAGATAGATAGATAGATAGATAGATAGATAGATAGATAGATAGATAGATAGATAGATAGATAGATAGATAGATAGATAGATAGATTAAAATATCACCTCACACATTCAGTATATTATTTATGTATTTTAATTTGTAAGGCATCATGTACAGTGTTAAACAGAAATGTTACCATTAGACATACTGTACCAGAGTTAATTTCCAACTGCAGTCCCTTTGTAGGTCACAATTAAAACACAACAACAGCAAAAAACACACAGGATACATAATACAAAGTTACACACAGTAGCACATCACACACGCCCACAATGTCAACGAGAAATGACCAATGTATGCTTGTAGGTCAGGTCAGGTCAGGTCAGGTAGGACGATCCACTGAGTTGTGAATTTTTATAGAGAATGCTGACTGCCACAATGCAGTGTGACAAAATGACACAATGCAGTCTCTTGTAGAGGATATTTTTGAGGATTTTATGGAATTCACTGAGCAAAAATACACAGGGAAGGGGCTAAATCATTTAAGATTTTATAAACAAGGCCCAAATTTGACTATAATCTAATATCTCAAAGCTCAGTTAATAATAAGAATAAAAAAAACAATGATTGTCTAGTTTACATTCAATGGAAGTCCATAGTATTGGTTGGCAGTTAAGCTTCTTAATTAAATCATTTAGGAAAGGATTTTTAACTTATAATCAGAAGGCCTCAGATGTTTTTTAGCTGCTTACTAGTATCTTGGACTTCCATTAAAAGTTAGCTGGATGGTCATTGTTTTTTTTATTCTTACTAGACTTGTTTTCCATTCCTTGAACATCACCTGATGTTTACTTCAAAACACTACTGGTCTTGTCCCAATGCAGCACTCCTTTTTTTCCTTCATTCTCAGTAAACTGTATTTCCTCAATATCCTAGTGTACAGAAGCCCTATAAGGCCACACATTCATACATTTTATTTACTCTGTTTTACCGTGATAACGGGTTAATTTAATTTGTTTTATCGACAACCTAACACAATCTAAACCTGTTTTATCGAGTTATTTATATCATTATAATGACAAATAACTTGATATCTCAAGAAAACAAATTAAATTAACAGAGTAAATAAAAGATTAAATGTATAAATGTATAGCCACTCAAGGCCTCCATACAGTGATGATAGTGCATTGTTTTTTTAGGTTAGAGTTTATACGGTTTGTTTAAATAAGGATCTTGGCCGCATATCTTACATATCTTATCTTGGCTGAGACTGTTTTTAATGTGTCTTAAGTTTGCCAAAGTGTACATTGTGTTTTTTAAACCATATTCCATATATATTGTTTATACAGTAAAAGCAGCACTGGTCCCAATAAATCTCACACTGACATGGACAAATTCACAACTGCACTTTCTAATGTACACAACTGTGCAATATCAGTATTTTTTGGTACAATATTACTCAGTTCAACTGTGCAATATATACTATGTATATATATTTTTATTTTTCCACTTTAAAATCCATGCAATAACAATAAACTCAGGTAAATTATCATTCACCACCAATATTACTCTTATACATAATATTACTATTTTTGTACTACTAATGTCTTTTTATAGCCTGCATACTAACTTATTATTTATTGTTCTTTATTCTTTCTATTGATGCTCTTTCCATTTTTTGCTATCCACTTGCTGCTGCAATAATGTAAATTTCCCCAATGTGTAACTAATAAAATATCTTTTCTTGCATCATCAGTGTTGGGGAGTAACTAGTTACATGTAACGGCGTTACATAATTTAATTAAAAAACTGTAACAGTACTCTGTTACAGTTACTGAGAAAAATGTGTAATTAAATTATAGTTACTTATGAAAATGTTGATAGTTACAAAGGGGGTTACATCTGACCTTTAAGATTTTGCTCAGGAGGAGGGTTTCCCCCCTTAATTTTTTAAATATTTAACACATTACTGAATACATACATTGCTGTTTTCAATTTTTTGAAAGCAATATTTTTTTATATTTTGTAAGTAAATCATGACATGGGCTTATCTGGAGCACACATGGGCTTAAATGGTGTCACAGTACCAATTAATCCCATGCCAGACTTTTGACTTTTTTCATAACATATCTTTATTTTATATTCCAAAATCTACATGAACCAATGGATACATATTCAAATGTGAGATACATCTTACAAGAAATGATCTCCCCTATACATCATGCCAGTATCCATGAAACACACCTGAACTTAGATTTTGGTGGGGTTAATGGGTACACTTACCTACCCTAACAGCTGAAAACATTCGTTAGAAAGTTTGAAAAGTAATTTTTTTTAAATAATAAAAATGTTTCATTATTTTGATAAAGTAAATGAAATTGTTACATAACTTATTACACTTTAAATAGGGTAACTAGTAATCTGTAACGTATTACATTTCCACAGTATCCTTCCCAACCCTATACATCCTTTGTTACCAGAAACCATAAATCATTAATCATTATTATCACTATAATTAACCAGACTGAACACTAGAGGGCGCTTCAATACAACCTCCACAGAGCTGCTGCTGAACCTCTGTGAGCATAAACAAGGACATAAGTTGCCTGTCTGGGTTGTGTGATTGTGTTCATATTTTAAGTCATTAGTGCAGTAAAATCAGAGCGGTTTTAAGTGACATCTTCTCCAGTTGTGCCGTGAATACTGTGAATGGGCGTGACAGCCTCAAAAGCAACAGCAACAACAACAACAACCACTACAACAACAAAAAATCCGCTTCCGGTTTCTGGATGTAGCTGTCAGCCTCCAGCATCTCTTCTGTTTAACGGGGAATCGCTTCATCAGCAGGTCGGTGGCTTCATGTCGCTATTGTCGGTTGATAAGGGCTCATTTTGCCCGTCGCTATGGAAACTGTTGACAAGCAAATGCAGAGCACAATCAGTTTGCTTTTCACCGCTTAGCCTCCGTCACGGTTAGCCTGTCTGTCTGAATGGAGCGCTGTTAGCTAAGCCTGCTTTGATAGAAAGATAGATAGATAGACATATAGAGAGATAGCTCCTCTGTTAACTTCTCCTGTGTGCTTGTGTGTCTTCAGCTTTTATTATGAGCGACGGAGAAGTGTTTCATGAGAAGCAACGACTGGAGCTGTGCGCTATTCATGCACTCAACAACGTGCTCCAGGAGCGGGTGTTCACCAAAGAGACAGCCGACGACATCTGCAAACGGTAGGGGTAAAAGTCTCCGCAGCGTGTCGGTGTTTGAGTGCGTGTGCTCGATTGCACGTAAAACACGCTAAAACATCTACTGGTGTCAACCAACAAGCATATTTTAAAGTGTGAATAACTTATATATTAGGTAAAACAACAGGGGCGGTGCTAACAAATCTGCCCCTGAGAGAAGGTGCCCCCCCCCAAGCCCCATTTGTGACCACCTAACTTACAGTTTTTTGCATTATCAGGTCTAATGTATTTGTTTAGCACTTTTAAAACAACCACAGTTTTTGCCGAAAGTGCTGGACAGGCCTAAAATAGCAAAATACATCGATACAAAAAGGAAGTAGTGAGTAAAGGCCTGTCCACACGGAAAACTATAACAATAACTATAAATATATAGTTTTAACTCAAGTGCATGGTGGAGTCACCCACACCACAACTATAACGACAACAGCAGTGTTGAACGATATCGTTGGGATCACTTTCAGAGCAATTTGATGAACGATAAAAAAAACGCTAACAGCCAATCAAAATCTCTCCCATAAACCGTACAAAATCTGCATCCAGCCTGACATTTACAGTAAAACTTCAAAACCTGCAAATATCATCTTAATTATGGAAACTGACTGATGAATTTATTTATTTATATTTACTTATTTTAATGCAGCTTTGCTCCTCTCTCAGACATATAACAGATATGACACCCAGATGTGACTTCTTTTAGATAGGTTTGTCTCTCTTTATTATACAAAGATGCTGGAGCTTTGTTCTCTATTATAATGTGATAAAACCACAAAGTTAGCAGAGACTTCAGGTCTGTATTCAGAACGTGTGTTACTGCCGCAGCTCAATAAAAGCTGGTTATCTGTTCCCTTTTACACATCTTGCTTCATCATCTGCTGCTGTCAGTCGGGTAAGTTTGGTCTGTATGAAACATCACAGGAACTAGTGTCTGAAATACTTCTGATTGACACACTGAATCAGCACCCACCTGTGAACCCTTTTGGTTTTCTTTTTCTTTCTCCGTACAACACACACAAGTAACAGGTCAACAGTATTTACTTTCATTAGCTGCTGACACAGCTGGAACGTGCAGCGTGTATTTGACAACACTGTTTAAAGGACTTTATCGTTCATAAATATGGATGCTCACATCGTTATCGTTATAGTTATTGTTATAGTTTTTGGTGTTTTTTGTTATTGTTCTTAGTGTGGACGGATCTTAAGAGTAAAAGAAAACACAATAGAAGATCAAGGTATCAAGCACAACTCAGATTAAATGCAAGCAAGATGACATGGGTCTTCAGCACAGATTGTAAAAGATAATATGGACGTGGTCACCTTGATGTCACCTAGTGGTTTGTAGACTGCCGTTTTGAAGCCTCGAGTTTAGCGATTTGACCATCGTCATCTGGGATCTTACCATCGCCATCTTTGATTTTTGGAGCCGGATACCCATGGACCCATAACTTGGACGAAAGGGTGGAGCTGACCCTAACGCTAGCTGTTAGTAGTAGTGATAATGCTAATGCTCGTGTAAAATAGGCATGAAAGCATAAAAATGTAATGTACATACTAGAAAAACGAAACATGAATTGAAACTGTGAATTGCGACAGTTACGCGTACAGTATACTCTGTGAATCTGGATTAGATATGTACACAATCGATCGTCGCTGTGGTAGCAACTTGTCAATCACAATGTAGCTACATCGTAAGGAATACGCTGGTTAATCGTCTATTATACTCTAAATGGGACCATAACTTACTAAATCAACATCATGGTGTACTGAAGAAGACTTAAAACTAACATAAACTCATTAGGAAAATGTTTACTGAGGTGATAAATCAAGTGAGAAGTAGGGTCATTTTTTCACAGACTTCCATACAATAGGACTTCTTTTTGTAACCAGTTGAGTCGTCGTCTCCCCCCCCCCCCCCCCCCCCCGTCGTTTCTATTTTTTGTGCCTGGATCTCAGTCCATCAAAGAGATTGGTCGACCTCAGTAGTCTGACTGGAGTACAATGATGCAGTACTTCGGTTAGATAAGGCGGCGCCAGTCCACTTAAAACTGTAAAAACAAGCAATACAATTTTAATTCAATCCTGGAACAGACAGGAAGCCAGCGGAGAGAGACCTGGTGTTATGTGATCACACTTTATTTTTCCAGTTAGAATATTCTGTATTAAACACAGACATTTTTAGGTCCCAAATCTTCATTACACTACCTCTTTTATTTTATTTTTTTATTGAGTTCGTCCTCCTTTTGAGGTTTGTCAGTTGACAATGAATCACTGACGACAGGGCTTTCTGCAGCTGACCAGCTCTGAAAATATCAAAGTAAATGAACAGAAACATGACATCAGCTTTCAGGGAAGAATAGCAGAGGAGGAATTTTACTCAGCGAAAGCCACTGCAGGCTGTCATCTACTAACTACTGTAAATTGACCATGAGACAAGATGAGTCATGATCACGATGGCTTAACACCTCAGCTGAAGAATTTCCTGTGGTAAACCTTGTGACTTTATGGGCCAGAAATATTTGTTTACTTGTGACAAACAAATAGTTAGGAGCTGACAAACGGCGGTTGGCACTGAGACTTACCAGATGTGAAACTGAGCCATACAATACCAAATATGAGATGGATTTTTCCTTTTTTAAATGTTATATTTCTCTCTCCGCAGGCTGGCTCCACAGTGTGTGGTGAACCCCCATAGGTCAGTGTTAGGCACGGGGAACTATGACGTCAACGTCATCATGGCAGCACTACAGAGCCGCGAACTGGCTGCGGTGTGGTGGGACAAACGCAGGTGGGTGAGAACAAACAGGGCCTTGTGTGATGAGAAACAAACTGCAAAGTTGTTGTAACAAAAATCTGGCTTTGTATTTTGTATTTTCATTTGGTGCATTTCTCCGTATTTAACAGCAAACTGGTCAAACATTAAATACACAAGTTTGACATATTTTAGCACAGATACAGTGAAGTTTTAGGAGTAAAAAACTCCCTAAAATATATTGCTGTGCATCAGACTGTCTTGGGAAAAGAAAAGCACTCTTTGAGATACCTCTCCGTGCAGCTGAAGTCCAAACTGGTCTGACTGATGCAGACTGCATGGAGGTCTACCCTAAAACAAGCCAGTAGGATAGTAACTGACCCATCCCACGTTTTACACACCGAGTACCAGCTACTGTCCTCTGGTAGGAGGTTCAGCCTTCGTAGTAGACTAAACAGATTCACGTATTCATTTATCACAGTGTTAATGAAGCCGTTAAATAGTGACCGATAAAACCCTGATGGGCACTGGATGATCTTTTATGTAAGGGATTATTAATGGAAAAGGGATTTTCTCTGTTTTTTTTATTGATGTGTTTGTTTTCTCTGTTTTTTCTCTGGTTATGTGGTTATTTATTAACTTTTTATTATCTTTGTATATTTTCTGTGTGAAATGTGGTTTCAAAACTTTGTTATTTATTAACACATTTGTTTTTTGGTATTTTGCATATCAAATTTTTACTGCAGTATGAGTGAAGAGTCCAGGACAAATTTCCCCCTCTGTGGGACAATAAAGTTAATCTTTAATCTTGAGATACCAGTTTAAACACTAATAGTAGACACTCATGCAGTGCAGCCACCAGGCATGTTGCAATATAAGCTGGAGGATTGACTCTCACTTCTTCCTAACACACTCAACTATTGTTAACAGTTCTCTCCAGCTGCATGTGTAGCTGAGTGATTTCAAAAGTTATTTTGGTAAACTTAGGAAGTGTGTAAGTGTAGTAAAAGTCGCTTCAAATGTGTAAAGGAGTTTCCTGGAATGCACTGAATGTAACAGATGGAAAATTAAGATTATATCATGTTGTAAGTTATGTTCAACACTTAATTTCTCCCTCTTTTTAACACAGGACGATACAGAGCCTCTGCGTGTCCAAGGTGCAAGGTTTCATTCTGAACGTTCCATCACGGGTATCGCTTGGGATCGTTTCCCTCCCCCTCCGACGGCGGCATTGGCTCGCAGTTCGGCAAGTTAACGGACAATACTACAACCTGGACTCCAAACTGAAGAGTCCGGTCTGCATCGGGGGAGAAACAGAACTATGGTAAGAATGTGCTGCATTTAGCTGGAAGCATTTCGATCTCCGAAATGGTTCCAGTAAACATGTAATCTATGTGTGTGTGTGTGTGTGAGCGTTTGCTCTGAATCAGATCTCAATTTGGCTTTGGTTTGCTGCATGGTTCCTGCTCGAACTCTGTCCCGGCGAGTGAGTCATCACAGATGATCAGTCACATGGGGCTTACCTCACTGTTTGTTTGTGCTAGAACACTACATTCTAGTAATCTCCCTCTGTGTGTGCCCACATTCTTCTAACCAATGCTTCTCTGTCACACTTATCCTCCTCACCGTCTCTTGTAGCATATTTCTCAGTGAACAGCTTTCTCAGGACGTGGCAGAGATGCTCCTGGTTGTCCGGAGGGAGGTGGAGGAGGACGGTTCATGGCTGATCTCTGACAACCCCAAGTAGTGACGACTTGGGACAAAGACATACCTTTACACAGCATGGGAAAAAAAACTCCTCTGGGATGAAGACATTTTAAAAATCAAACACCTCATTAAAGACAACTCTTCAGGGAATGCATTAAAACACATTTGATATCGATACACAGAAGAAATCCCAAAGAGAAGCAGAGACGGGCGTGTGCTCCTGAAGTGAAGAACTGATGATTGTAACTGCTGAAGAGCTACAGCTCTGAAACAACCCGTGTATCTGCGTTGTCCACCCTGCTCTCGATACCTTTTTGTTTTAACACTGGGAAGGTGCATCTTAGCTAACAAAGTTGCAAAGTTTGAGGCAAACATGGGCTAGTTTGATGATACTTGAGTTGTGACACATGACTGAACTTTCACCGTTTTGTGGTAGAGAAGTTGCAGACAGTGGTTGTGCATAAAAAAAACAACATCTGCAATAATGATAACTGGATATCTTTGATTACTAAAACATCACCAACAAGAAATTGGTTCATTGAATTTGCCACATAACATACAGCATCTTTGGACTTCTATGATGCAGTTGCAAAATTTGATCAGTACCCGGTGTACTGTATGTTGCTCTTGTCACATGTATCAGTTGTCGAGCAGCACCTCAGTTCACCACTTCTTTCCCCATCTTTGTTGTTAACCCTCTATGCACTGCAGAGTTAGCCTTGTTAGCACTGTTTCTTTGTGTGTGTTCATGTAGGCACAGGTAGTGTGAAGGCATCACCTGAGGAGGCATTGAAGGACTGTACCGGTGTCTTTGCATGTTTTTAGGACATTTAGTATAACACTTTTCAACGCGTGCCACTTTTTTTTTTCTTCTTAGATTTCTGAATGTGTTTTCTGATCTGCCAAACAACCTTTGGTTTTCATTTAGCGCCAGTATAAATAAATGGACCTGCAGAGATTTTAATGTGGTTGAACATCTTGTCTCCTTTTATTTTTGTCAAAGTTACATTATTGATGTGTGATAATGCAGCTGAATGCACACAGTAATGAAACTTTGACAAAAATGGAAGCAGACATGACGGTCACAGTGATAGATTAACTATCTCGACTGAATGGAAACCGGTGGTTGCATTTAAGTTTGGAAGATGGCTTTTAAAAATCAAAAAAGTGAATGTGAAGTAAGATGTATGTGAGCCGCTGTTAAATGGGTTGAACATGCAAAAACACTGGCTCTATGACTGTATGTAATCGTTATGTTTGTATTTTGTCTCTCCTATTGATCTATGCATATCCAAAAGATTAGGAGCACTGTCTTGGGTACACACTAGTGACTAACTGACACATAAACCTAAACTCAGAGGTTCATAATATTGAAACGTATTTATATTAAACTTCGATTTCTTGTTTTAAGTATGTTTCTTTTGTAAATCAGTGCTCTGTGTGTGTGTGTGCAGACACGATGAAGACGAGCTTAGCGTCAGGTTATTGAAGTTATTTTTATTTATATTAGACTCTTGAGTGTAAAAGGATGCCATTCAAAAGGAGCATTGATAATACCATACAAACTCAATTCAAGGGTTAACAAGGTCAGTTGGCAAGGATGGGGGATTCAATGAAATCTCCAACATACCATACCATATATACACAAAACATCTTGGAGAGATCTCAGAAAACCCGATGCTATACATAGTTATTATTGCTAGTTACGGTAGGGCTACTGCAGCACCAGTAGCAAGAATCATATTGCTATGTACCTGCTGTCATTGCATGGGATTTGTAGTTCTCCACTCTCTGGATGTGAGTGGCAGTTGTAGTTCTCCATTCAATCATTAAAACAGGGTCTTGGTAGTCCTCAAGTATTTTTTTTTTAAGAGCAAAGGTTCATGATTATTCAGATATTGTAGACAGTGAGATATACAGAATACCATAAGGTAGTACAAGGAAAATACAGAATTGCCACCTATAAAAAGTAATAATAAAAAAAATTATACCAAGTGAAGGAACTGCATAACCATTCACAGAAAAAAATGTGTCTTGTTGCTACGTGCCAGTGTTTTTCTACAACAATATTTATATAAAAACTTGAAAATAAAATTGGTGGTACTGATACATTTAAGAATATAAAACTACAACGTAGTAACGTCAATACCATTCTGACTTGCCTCACCACTGTTCACAGTTTACACAGAGTTTGGACAAACAAGGGGAAAGAATTTAGACCAAGTGTACTTGGTTCATACCTTTGCAAGACCATCCTACCAGCATTATCGCTGTCGGTTATATCAGCAGTCCGTTAAGACTTTCTCTTTTAAGTGCTTCTAATAATAAGTAATAATACTCAGTGGTACTGACGTTACGCACTTTGAATTCACACCTAGCATTCATTTTATTTTAGATTAGTTGTTTTTCATTTCAGTAAAGTGTCCATTCATATGAAAACTAAACTTTTTTTTCTATACATTTCCTAACAAAACAAACCAAAACCAAAAAAAGAAATCAACGTGAATACAGGTTCCTTGAATGGGCAGGGTTGGGGTGTGATTGACTTCCCCCATAACCAGTCAGCATGCTGGGAGAGTACTGTACGTCCAGAAAACACGATGAGACGCAACAGAAGACAGGTATAGATGGTTCCAAAGGTGTATCGAGAGAAAATAATGAAAAAGGAGAGAAAAATATGTTATTCACCCATGTGTAGAGCAACTCATCAACAGCAGAAGACAGTACATGTTATAACCACTATCTGACCAACAGTTGTTAATAAATGAATGCATCTTTTCTAGTTTTTCAAATAAGAGAAGGAAATTAATGAATTTTTAGGAGATTTTTAGAACTAAAGTAACAATTTACAGTCAATTAACAATGCTGCGATGCATCTAAATATGTTCATTATTTTGCCCAAAAAAACAAATAACTCAAGGTCCCCTTAATAGCTTAATCCAGGCTTTCACCTTCATCTCAGGGTCTTAATCAGTCGATGGAGTTTGTCATCAGTGTGGAGTGTGAGATGTGATTGAAAGCTCAGAAAAAAGTGAGTAAGGGAACCTGGAGTAAGGATTTCATTCTTTCATTTTTTTAAATTTTATTTTTGTTCAAGAAGGAGCTTTCAAGCTGAATGTTTATGATTGCTTTATCTCTAGAAGCTGTTTTGGTCGAGGTGATCTTTAAAAATGGTCAGATAGTAATGATAAAACAGGAAAAGCTCTCATACAGTATGTCTCACATGTCAGTAACATGTTAATACTCTCACATTTCATGCACATTATGAACAGTCGTAGTAAAAAGAAAGAACAAAAGGCGAGCCTACAGGGTCCTGCGAGGTTGAAGCCCTCCCACCACCACGTTAGTCCGTTTGCTACTGATTAAAGCGAGCGTGTACACTGACAGTAATGATAAAATGGCACAGATTGTGATGGCGTCACAAGAACAGAGGAACTCACAGAGGGGGGTGGGGACTGCCTGTCAGTCAAGGGTAGGCTCTCATAGCCAGGGTTGCCATTGGAGGAAACGTTTGGAGTCCTGTATAGAGATAGAAAGAGACAAGGACAGGAGAAGGAATGGAGGATGAAGAAGAGAGGGAAACAGGGGTGAGACACGTTGAGAAAGACAGAGGGGAACGGAAGACCGCAGGGTGACGGGAGCCGAGGACAGGTAAAAGGGAAGAAGGAGAAAGAGCGGTTAGAGAAATATAGGTTGGAAAAATACAGCGCGCAGTATAGCTTGTTGGTATTAGTACCACCAGAGCACAAGCAAGGCACTCTGAGCACCAGCAGCAGGCGCACAGTCCACTCCTGACTGATGATGCACTGCAGGATTTATACAATAATCTGCGGCTACATGCATTTAGGGCTGTGTGTGACTCACCAGCCCCATTTCAGTTGCTATGTGGTTTTTCTAATGAATCTATTTGTCTGCACGATAAACCCCAGAAAGCTTTTAAAGCAATCCCGAGCAGATTCCATTTAAGAGGAGTGGACTGTTTTTGTTTCACTGCTCGCTGAGTTTCTGAGACTTGCCAGTTCAATCAGGCTTGTGTGTTATTACATTAGATATGGGAGCGATCAAGATGATCAGCTGGCATGAGAATAGGAAGTTTAATAGTCCACGATTAGATAAGTTTCTCAGAGCACTAACTTAGATTGGAAACTTCATTGAGGGAGAAAGGGGAAAAAGCTTAATAAGATGAGAAAATTGAAAGCCTAAAAAAAGGAAGCAGGAGGAATGATGAAAAGCAAAGAGCAAGGACAGATCCAGAGAGATAATCTGAGACACCACAGCGAGGAGACAGATGAGAGTGATGCAGGAGTGTGTGGGGGGGTTACCTATAGTCAACCTGAGCCTCACAGCGGCAGAACTTTTACGAGCGCGGCCTCGTCAATGACACCCTTCCCCCCAACACAGCAGTAGTCTACTACTGTTTAGGAGACAGGACGCCATTTGAGACAAGATCTGTGAAATGATCGAACGGCCTACATCGTCTGTCGGGAAACACTCGACAGACGAATAGACAGACACACAGACAGACAGACAGACCTCTGGAGTTGTGTCTGTTTCTCTGCCTACACTGTAGTCCATAATGACCTGTCTGTGTGTCTGTCTGCAATGCATGTGCTTAAACTGACAGCTCTCTACATGTCTCCTACATGTCTATAAACAAAAGTGTGTAAACCTAACTGACTATTCTGCACTCCAACTAACTAATCTGTCTACTCCTGTGTGAAGATGTATGTGCTCAATACAATTATGTGTATGTCATGAGGGGAGAATATCTGATATCAAAACTTAATGTCTTCACCAAAAAGACTATGTGTCTGCACAAAAATGTATTAATAGTCTCTATGAACTGCTAATGTAAAAGCACTGTGCTGTCACGCTACATCCTGGACTCTTTAAAATCCCTGATCTTGGGGGGCATGAGTGCAAAAGTTGCCCGTAGGTACAAACTTAAAGCTAAAAGTGCATCTAATCGCAATCTCCTCTGGGACGTTCTGTCTGTCTGTGTGTCTGTGTGTCTGTGTTACTCACGGGAGGGGCGGCGCGCTAGAAAAGGGGGGTGTCCACCCTGCCCCCGGGTAATTATAGAAGGGGGCCATGGCCCCTCGCTGAGACCCCGAGGCCGTCTGTCTACGTGCCTGATGGGAGGTGAAGGGGTCCTCACTCTCGCTGTCCGAGTCTTCGTACTCTTCTGATTCACTGTCGCCGTCCATGAAAGAGAGACAGAGGGAAGTGTGTGAGATCAGAGGAATGATGAGGGTCTTCATATTTCATTTTCTTCATAGCTGCATTATCGTTGTTAAATATTCTGTATACACAGAACTTTTCTGACATGTGTTGTGTCCTGTGTAGCATGTTTCTGTGTACCTGTTCCTCCTTTCAGGGAGCTGAGACCAATCACTGGCAGCTGATTTTGTTTTGTACTTGATAAGCTTAATTTTTTTATCCTAATTTTAGTTTCCTTGTTCATGCTACCAGGATTGTAACACATGACACTAATATTTACAGAAAAATAAGGGATGAGATAATAATTCAGATTGTTGTATTAAACCACAATTGGCCACCACAGAAACCATTAAATGAATCTAATCTACAGGACGACTAAACAAGCAGCACTAGCTTTAGATACACAAATGTAACTTTCACATTCATGTCAATAAAGTCTGAATTACAAAACAAATACCAAATCTGGCTATTTGCCAGTGACACATGACAAAGGCTTGAATGTGGATTTCAGTATACCTGAAAATAACTTTTCTCGTATACGCAGACCCAAAAAAACAAATAAATCCTAAATACTAAACTCTAATGAAAACAAAGTTATCTGAAATCATCCTGTGACCATTCATTTCTGTGTAATTTGAAATGTTATTATGTTGTTAAACTTTTGCTGATGCCAATGTTCTTTTAAAATTTCCCAAGAACCTGACACTTGACTTTTTCCACTTTTCATGCCAAGTGGCTTTCATAAACCGCATTTCATAACCAGGATCTGCATGTGGACTATCAGCACTGTTCACTGTGTCATGAATATAAGAGGAGAGGAGTGTACGTCCGCCCTGACACTGTGGGACAAGAAAGATTTATTGCTGTTCAGGAACTTCAACTTGAGTTCAATCAATGTTGTCTGCCAAAGTCCTTTTCTTGAACTACTATTGGCAGTGTTCAGGGCAGTCAATTCAAATGAGTGCAGGAAAAAAGAAATGTCCTGCTTCTCTTTATTTTTTATTAGAAAACAATTTTTAAAAATGAATGCAACACAAAAACAGCGAGTATGGCTATGCACTGCGCACACACTTTTACACAAGCACTTCTTTTATGTAGATCTCTAACATGCACTGCAGATTGAAAAAAGAAAGATGAAGACTGATGGATTTCTTCAGTCTGAAGAAGAGCATGTTGAAATGTCACTAGTGGAGATCTCACTAAACTGCATCTAAGGGAGCTGCAGTGTGCGGTCCTTCATCTTTCTTTTTGATATTGTTTCCTTGGTCCAGCACCTGTTTGATGTTTATTGGATGTGTATGTCTGGTACACTTTTGGATGAACTGCAGATGTACACACTCCCACTCTCACCTGGGGAAGCTCCTCCAGGCACCAGGCAGAGAGCAGAGAATAGCAGTGAAGGCCAGAGCAGAGAGGAAAGAGTAAAGGGAGAGGTAGAGCAATCCCTCCATCCCATCATAGCACAGGCCTTTCAGTGAATCAATATAGTCCTGAAAGTAAAGGGTGGAAAAACAGAAAAGGAGGAATAAATGTAAACAAAGAAGCCTGGTGACTAGTTGTTGTTATTGTATGTACAGTATTGCCCCCTGAGCTTTGAGTTACCTTATTCAGACCTCTGCAGTTCAGAAGTGCCACCAACTGATGAAAGTTGCCTTCTGTGGAGTTGAGTATCTGCTGAACCTCCCTGAGTGATTTCTGAGAAAAAGTGAGAGAAAATGTGAGAAAAATCAGAATTGCTCAATATGTGGCAAAAATGTTATTTCTTGACTGTTAAATACAATATAAGATTACCTCAGCTTTGGGGAACTGCGGGAGAGCATTTCTCTCCAGGCTGGAGAGGTGTGTGTGGATGTTGGACAGTGCCCTCTGCGACTGGGTCAGCAGCTGAAGCCAACAAGTCAGTTGAATTAAGAGCTTTTCTTTCACTTTCTTGTTGAAACACACCATTAATATGCTGGGCGTGTAGCTTTTTATCAGGGGAGAAAATCATTTAAGGACAGGATGCCCAAGCAACAGCTGTGCATCGTGTCCTCAAATAATTTGTCCTTAACCGCCCTTGTATGAGTCTGACATGCAGCCTGCTCACTTACTTTAAATGACTCAGAGTAAGAGTGTTAGCTAAATGCCTGAAATGTAATATGTTACATAGATATAACATGTGACTGACAGAGGTCACATTACCTGCTGGAAGGGACTGTTCATGCGCCTGCTGCAGGTCAGGTAATAATCCAACACATCTGAATGGCCGACAAAACACCAGTGCATAACACATCAATGCACAATAAAAAAGATGTGGAAACATTTACTGTAACATTCATTATATTGAGTTTCTGCTGACGTGAGCACAGTTGGGGGGTAAATCAAGTGCACGGCAGAAATAGGGAGCAACAGCCAATAGCTCTTTTTAGATAGTAGCAGTGTTGCGTGTTCAGGACTCCTACTGTACCTGAGCTGGTGCCAGTGTTGAAGTGGGTGGAGTTGAGCACGAACGTGTTTGGATCTGAGCAGAAGTCACTGAGCGCCTGGCAGTGCAGCAAGAGTGACAGGGCGAGCGAGAAGGGATGACAGGATAAAGAGGGTCAAAGAGAAGGAAAAAAACAGCAGGAGAAGAGGGACAGATGAGGCAAAAGTGGAAATGATCACAAGGGAAAAGTTAGTAGACACACTGACCAACTGACATACTTACCTCCTCAGATATCTGACTGCAGCTCATGCTACACTGACAGATATTGATCTGCTGCTGCCTGCATCACATGCTGTCCTGGTTAAACCTGTGCTATAATCTGACATCCAAATATCTTTCCATCAGCTCACTCTGTTATCCACTTTTCCCATATCATCTCTATACATTACCCCACTTTCTGAACTATAATTATATTGATGGTGCACCCACAGACACGCTCAGCTTGAAATCGCCCCACCAGAAGAGGGAGTGAGAGCCACACAGAGAGCCCGGCGGCTGACAAAAGCAGCGACCCCGGGACGGAATAAAGTGGGCAGGCCCACAGCTGGTCCTTTGTTTCCTTGTCAGTGACCAGGGACAGAGCATCTCTGTGTAGACCCACAGGCCTTGGGACATCTCCCGCCAGCTCCACATGACACTGAGATTCTTAAAAATGGGCAGCAACGCAGAAAAACAGGCACTATTTACCCCCTTCTCCCTCCCCCAGCTCAGACCAAAAAACAGTCTCCCCTCAGAGGGCACAACCTCTCCAGTCAAACTTCAAAAGAGAAACTGAAAATGGACACAAAACTTTCTCTGTGCTCTTTGTTGCCGATAAATGTCACTGTTGGCTGGATTGTTACATGTGGGACACGCTAGTGATGTTGACACGCTAGTGATGTTGTCACGTGTGAATGTTGAAAACACAGCTGGACTTTTAGATGAACATGGGACAGTAGCGTGTTTGTGAATTTCACTTTCACAAGATTACTTCAAACTCGCTTTTCCTTCTTGTTTGGTTAGTCTGAAGTCCCGAGGGGCCGAGGTACAGTAACAGCTCGAAGGCTTCACTGTGCTCTCTCTGTCTCTATCACTCACTCTAACTCTCTCTCTCTCAAACTGATCTTGAGATGCACTCTCTCGCTCTTCCTCTCCCCTCCTCACTCTTGTTGAAAGCACTTCTCTTCATCTTCTATCTTTACTTCTCGAAGCCAAACGCCCACACACTCGCAAACACACTTACATGAAACACGCGCTGTTTAATGCACAAACACACTTTGTTCACAAACGTGCACACGCACATTGAATCTTTAATCTCTGCCCCATTTTCCTGCCTTTTTGGGCCTCCGCCATGACTGCAGCGTTCCCTAGGAGGCAGGTCTTTTCACAGTTTAGCACAATGGGCACAGAAATCACAAACACACACACACACACACACACGCACACACACGCACACACACACGCACACACACGCACACACACACACACCGCTTTGGCCTGCCATCAGGGGTCGGCCTCCTAAAGCTCTCTTCCCTCAGCAGTAGCCAGCCAATCCCTTCCATGACAGTCCCATTCACTTCCTATTCCTCCCTCCCTCCAGTTCTGTCACCATAGCAGTTCCACTCTGTCTACTCACCACTACAGTAGCCGTCTCCAAGCCCAGAGAGCCCCAGCTAAGGAAGAGAGCCAGCCATGCCAGCACAGTCATCCTGTGGGGGGAACAGCACAAACTCTTCAGCCAAGAGGACACCCTGACCATCAAGCCAGCGTTGTATGGGTTGTGTTTAAAGATACACGAGTGTGTTTGTGTGTGTGTGTGTGTGTGTGTGTGTGTGTACACTCACAGGATGAGCAGCCAGCGTGCTTGCTTGGCCAGTCCCAGCAAGATGAACAGACACACTATGAGATCAAGTAGCAGCAGCAACACATATGATAACCACCTATAAAAAATAAACCCAGACAGCACATACAGCAGTTGTCATCACTGATCTTAACTGTAATTTGACCCCAAAAATAGTTTTTCTGGATGTTTTCAACCACATTTCATAGCTTCAGAGGGTGGATTTTGCTCATCTGTGACTGATATTCTTTATTTGTTACACTACAATTAAAATGTGTACAACACAACTTTTTGTGATGCAACTCTATTGGGGTTTCACACATTCAATAAAAAAACAGCTTTTAGTTACATAACATGTGGCTATAACCACTATGATGAACTGCTTTTCAACAGAAGCCACAGAAACAGCTGGCTTCAGGGGGATTTTTGATGATAACTGCTGGAAGCAAGTTATGTTAGTCATTTTCCAGGATGGTTGGGACTACTTATGTTTAACCCATAGATTGTATATAAGAAAGGTTCTCATTTTTCAAGTCTGTATTAAAACATGTCAAGCACCCATATAAACACTTAAACAGGCTGTAATCATTCCTCCGGTTGATACGGACCATTAGAAGATGCCCCTAAATGTGCTTATAATGTAGGTGACAGGGGGCAAAATTCACAAGCCTCATTTTGTGCAAAAATGTATTTAAAAGTTATCAAGTTATAAGTTGAAGTTATGAAGAAAAGGTGGCTGTGGCTTAGGAGGCAGAGCCGTTCATCCACCAATCTGAAGGTTGGTGAAAGCGCTATATAAATACAGCCATTTATGATCATTTATGATTTATGATTTCAATGTTCATTAAGGTCCATGAATATTATTTCAGAACAGATATGAAATACTGTAAATCCATCCTTTTTAAACTATTAATATTTACCTGGTGGGTTCTTAATTGGCAAAATAAAAATAGCACCATTGTTAGGATTTTGTCAGGGAGGGATATAGTGTAATGTCCAATTAAAATCTCCATTCTGCTGGAGGAAGGGAGCAATCACTAACCTGATTAGTAACACCTGTGATTTTCCTGCTATAGTTCTATATTCATATAGTCTACTGTGGAGAAAGGCTAACATGTTGCTCACCAGTCCCTCTAATATATCTTAGGTTATTGAGGACAGATATGAGCTAAAATGTTCTGTCAGATACACCTTAGAGTAGCACCTTTTATGTTTTTACAAAAATGTTATTATTATTATTTATTATTTATTTATTAGATTTTTCATCCCAGCCATTCTGCTTTTGTTGTCTGAAATGAACCTCCTCCTTTTTACCAGATTCATATGTTTCAACCTCATCTGTGATGAAAACTATAGAATCAAAACTACTGGGTGTAATACGATGTTTAAGATTGTGATAAACTGCACTGATCTAGGTTTTATGTCACTATTAAACAGAAAGAAGACACATTGTGTTGCTCCCTTTATGGTTACTTGCAACATGAATTCAGGGTGACGAAACCCTCTCTTGTATGAGGTCAGCTGAACCGTACTTCACCTCTTCCTGTGAAAAGGAAGGGATAACTTCTGTGTTTTTTCAGCGTGTGATCTGTTTATTTAGGCTTAGTTCCTATTGTTATTACTCAGTGGGTATTAGGCACTTGTACTCATAAATGAAAGTGCTTTCATTGAACATAAAACATCCTTGTCATTTTGAAAAAGTTTTCATTAAACTACCTCAACAACTCCATGGTAATAAACATCATAAACATGCAACAATCATAAGCAGCTTGGCTGGACGACTCTTACAAAACTATACGAGCAGACAGTGATAACAAACAGCCTGTGTATGTTGAAATTTGTGGAAAACTGACCACGAAGGTTTGTTAACATAACTATGGAGAAATGTGTAGACAACTCAAATTATGGTTGTTGTTAAGTTAACCAGTATGTTGTCAGACTACAGTCAACATCTGTAAGACGACTGTGTTTTAAATACAAAACATCTCTGTCCTCCAAGTCACTGAGTATGGTTGCATTATACATAAGGCAGTTACACAACTGATGAATGAAAAAGGCCAAACAGACATAGTACATGGAGATTAATTATTCCTTTTGATTCACTTCACTTATTATTCTAAATCTCATCAAATTTACTGATGATCTTTTAACTGAACAAGCAATAAAATATCATAAAGATTGTTTTCATATACTTGGATAAATATTATGTTTTAGTAAATCAATGTTTTAGTGAAAAGGGATAAGAACAAAATTATAGCATCTATTTTATGAGAAACTGCTGAAGAATGCTTAAGAGGAGTTAATATCTTTTGCACAATTACCAAGAAACTGAAAAACATGTATGAGCCAAACTATTTAGAGTCAAATTAGAGGCAAAACTGGGATAAATCTTTACTCTTTTAGCCCAGAAAGCTAACTATCACAGTTTAAACACTCAAACATTGTCACTTTGAACAAACATGAGGAAATACTGATGAAGATATGAAATCCTGAATCGAATCTGAGATTAATCAATACAATATTGAGGTAACACTTTGTTTTACGGGTCCATAACATTCTAATAATTCCCAGATAGTCTCCTGGAAATACTGATTCAATGTATTACTAATTACAGGGAAATTAGATTTTTGCATGAAAGAACTGCTCCATTTTATTTGAGATAGGCATCTTTATACCTGCTATATGTTAAATTATATGTTACTTTTAGCCAAATTTGACATATTTGAATGTCCAGCTGACAAATGAAACACAGGAAATTATCCAGAAATCACATGCCAATCTCAGTGAATCATATCATACTGAATTATGCGCATCATATTTTTTTATTGACTCGTGGGCCAACTATCTAAATACATATCTTTTGCTGATATACAATTGCTGAGATACAAAGTTAAACACTCCTAATATGCATATGTGAATATATCTGAGCAGTATTTAGTATTACTTATGTCTAATCATAAAAAAAAACCAAATGTGTATGAATATGAATTAAACATCTACCCATCTTCATCTTCTCTGGACTGCAGCCTCACCTGTAGTCCTCATTCACCATCAGCGTGTTGGCCGCCCAGCCAGGTGAAAAGGGGTTGGGCATGAGGCCGCTGGTGGGGACCATTGTAGGAGCCATCGAGGGAGGTACTGGGGTCAGAGGTATGATGGATGCCCCACTGATACTGCTGTCATTGCCCAGGCCTGCGTCGCTGCTGGACCGGGCCAGGGAGATAGAGGAGAGGAGGTTGATCACATTCTCAGATAACCTCCGGCAGTTCCGCAACGACACCAGGAAAGGTTTACTGCCAGTAAAAAGCTCGTCCATTGTGGTCAGCGGGCCAGACACAGACAGCTGCAGTCCAGTAATTGTGTCGGAAATCTGTAGAGGGCGGAAGGAGGAATGTGATGGGGTTTAAGTGGAAAGAAAACCACAAAATAGAGATGTTGGTGCTCATAAAATCCTGGTCGGCTTTGAGTGGTTTTGTATGGAGAACTACAGATGTACTTGAGTATTTTTGGTCTCTTACAATCTCACCTAAAATGAACTCAACTTTACTATAAATTCAATTTTGGATGTAAGATAAAAGCTTTATTCATCAAATTTCTTTTGACTTAAAATTAGTTTAAGATCTTTTAGATCGCAGATGGCAGCAGTACAGAGAGGTGAGCACACACCTGCTGAGACATGTTTAGGATTGTTAAGATGAATAACGTGTTAGCTGAAGCAGTTCGTTAAAAGTGCAGGATGGGTTGGTTGTTTGTAAACACACCGAATTCAAATTTAGCTTCTCTTCCCCAGCTCAACTAGCAAGAGAGAGAGAGAGAGCAGCGGTGGTCGAGCACAGTAGAGAGTGAATGAGGAGAGCGATAGTGGCTGGCAAAAACACAGCTGTGAATCAGATTAAAAAACAATATTTTCTGGTATTTTCATGGCAGTTTCGTTCTTAAGCACCCACACCCCCACACATTTCTGTGGGAATGTGCTGAATTGCGGGATTTTGTGTGAATGCAGAGCTTCATCCTGTCCGCTGTGACCTCTCTGCTCTGCGTGTTTGTAGCTCAGCCCGCCTTTGGTCAAGTAGACACACAGACCTGCAGCTCTTTATACATCCATGAGACGGAAACACAGAGCAGATTAGAACAGAGGAGGGAGACACAGCATGCTGTTAATGGCTGGGGGCTACACACCCACTGCCCACAGGTTGATGCCCAGAAGTTTCCCAAACTTTCAGTCTTTAAGGGGCCCAAGGTGCCTGATTGTAGTTCCAGCCAGATGCATTGTTTTTGTTTGTTTTGGGTTTTTTTGGGGGGGGGTTTTTTGGGGGGGGGGTGTCACACTTTTCATCACCTTTACACTACCATGTCCACACATCCACATCTACGCTACTGATGCTGCTGACTTACAGACTTCACATCCAAAGTTTATTTCCTTTATTACAATAAATGATCAATATTTTCTAGCATTTGCATGTACATTCCTGTTTCTGACACGTGTTACGACTATTCCTCTCTTTAAACTATGCCTGATGCTATTGCTTGATGATGGTCATATTAAATAAACTGCTCTATTTGAAATTACTGAGATGGACTTGAAGGGATTTGACTTTAACTGATTCACTCATGTGTTTTTCCACCTGCTCACGGGTATTCACGTATGTATACTGTCATCTCCAGATACTTTACTGTAGTTTTTCTGACTTGTATCTTTCACAGAGCGCAGTGGAGCAGTCTGACACATAAACCACTGTCTGACCACAGAGAAATCGATAAAACAGGAGTCTGTATCCCATTTTCTTTTTCTCTCAGCAGAACACATGTAAGCATGAATCTCTCCGCCTCTCTTCTTCACACACACACACAGACACAGACACAGACACAGACACAGACACAGACACAGACACAGACACAGACACAGACACAGACACAGACACAGACACACACACACACACACACACACACACACACACACACACACACACACACACACACACACACACACAGTGTCAAGTAGGGTAGATATTCTGCATGACATTTTACTTGCGGAGAGCAGCACTCACCAGCAGATCGATGGAAGCTAGCGTATAATTGGCTGTGAGAAGAGACGAGGTCAACTGATACATCCCATCATTAGCTTCGCTGTTGCCATAGAAACCGATGCCTATGGCAACACTGCAAAGGGGGGAAAAAAGGAAACATGAACACATTGTGGGAGGGTGTATACAGTATGTGTGTGAGAGAGGAATAGAAGAGCAGATAGCAGAGGCATAAATGTAATGTTTAATTCAGTGTGTATGTACATTTTAAATGAATGTGACACAAGGAGATGGAGCTGGCGAGGATGTGATATGTGTGCTCTGGATGAGCATACCAAGAGTGGAGCGCAGGGGGAAGGGATTAAACAGATGATGGAAAAAAAGCTGACTCTTAGGACTGAACAGTTAAGCTTCAGCAAGGAAAAGCATTCGAAATGTTAAACATAGCGACATGTTTACACATCTTTCTGTTATTCAAATATTCAGATTAGGGCTCAGGCCAGATGTTCATCAAATCCCCTCAAACCCGAGAGGAATGGTATGACCCAATCTCCCACAAAGTATGTGACCCAGATTAGAAAGCAGGGGGAAAAAGGAGGAATGTGTGTCTGCGTCCATGTGTATTTTGCATTCCAAGCTGCCAAATGTGAATGCTGTCTAATGCAGCTGCATTTCAAATTACGTACGCCTGTTTTTGTACTTGTGTCCAAAGGCCACCATCTGGAGGAAAGAGTGTCACGTGAAATATTTTCAAGAGGTAAACTGCAGCACTATTTTTTCATGCAGTCTAGCGCTGGGAGAGCTCTTCTACTGAGCATCACAGAGGAAGACAACTACATTAAATTACATTAAGCTCCATGAGGGGGAGACACGAACCACTTCAACCTACAAGCTGCACATGATGACATCATTATGACAGCTGAAATTAGATCCCCAGTACATTATGTTCTGTGATATAGCTTTACAGTCAGGCAGCATTGCATATAAACATATAAACGTGCTGCGAATGGACTTGAATATAATAACAGGCGCTGCTGAAGCATTAAACTACACTATAATTTCATTATAGCACACAGCTGAGCCTGTAGCTTTAGATTTAAAAGGTCTGATAGGCAGCTGAGCTTCCCCTCATTGACTTTTGCTAGAGTGTCACGGACAGATGTCAGGCAGCATTTCTGTGCAGAGACAATGCACTGACTTGATGACAGCATGGTCATCAGATCTGAGGGGGTATTGGTGGGTAAATGAGTGTTGGGCTGTAGGTGGACGAGCTGAGATCATCCCCACACACAGTACACGTTGATGGGAAACCACTGAACATTGAAATCTACACACACACACACACACACACACACAGTGCTGTCAAAAGCCTGTGGTTGGTAAACAGTAACATAACATGACCATCAGCTGTTATCCGTCCCTCCTGTTGTCTCCAGTGACATTGGTGACTGTGTGACAGACTAAAAATCACATGACGATGGAGAGGGTGACAGCTTGTGATTCACAGCTGGCAGTGCTGTAAAGTAACCAATTCCATTTACTCATGTACTACAACTATGATAGTACTTTTTTTATAGTATTATAGTATTTCTAGGTTATGTTACTTTCTGCTTCTACTCCACTACATTTCAGAGGTAAATATTGTAGCTTTTTACTAGAGCGAATAAATTCAAGTTTAATATATACATACATATGTTCTGTGAATTCTTTACTCCTTAATATCGGCATGAGCCCCAATAATTTAGTATTGGTCGAGCTTTAGATTTTCCTCTACTACATTTATCTTAACATCTATATTTACATTTCAGATTAATATTTCACATAAAAAAAACATACAATAAGCTTATTAAACACAATGCACTAATGAAGATTAAACCAGTGGTTCTCAACATTTTTGTGACACTTTACAAAAAAAAGTGTCTACTGGGGCTTTTCGTCATGTTTCAGAAAGTTTCTTTTAAATAACTAATTTTGGGCTCAAAGAGGTAAAATTGTTCAAATATTTTACAAAAAATGCAAATATTAGATAAAAGTCCAAAACAATGAATACAAATTTGTGTTTTTTCATCTTTCCACTACCATTAATTATCTCACAACCCTCCAGATTGATCTTGTGTCCCTTTTGAAGGGGGCCACTGGACTAAAGGACTGAATGGTAAAAAGCTGCTAATGAATTAATACATCAGTTATAACAATCTAATGATGTGATATATATTAATATATCAGTCACAAAGCCATTTTTCTGTATAATGAATAATTTTACTTTTTATACTATTTTGTTGATAAAACTTTGTACTTTGAACTTCCGCTTGTAATACAGTTTTTTTTATTACTGTATTTCACTTGTACTTAAGTAAAGGATTTGAATACTTCTTCCACCACTGCTAACAGGTCAACTGTGTGTATTTGTGCCTGTTGTTGACACTGTAATGACGTCTGAATCCTCCTTCTCACCAACACAGTGTGACGGACGCCACCGCCACCCACGTGACGCAGCAGATGCCCCTCCCCTTCTTCCCACTGTAACCGTGACCTGTGCTGCCATCTTCATCCTCCTCCTCCTCCTCTGATCCCTCACTCCGGTCACCACGGTGACAGCAGCAGTAGTGTATGAGGAAGGAGAGAACCACCAAGAGGGAGAGAACAAGAGCGATGGCTGATAAGCTGGACAAAACCAGCAGAGTCTGAGGAAGAAAGAGAAGAGCAGGATGAGAATATAAGTCAGTGAATCTGAAAAATGGCACTTTAATTCCATTTTTACAAAAAAATTGAGAGGGTAAAATACTAAGTAATCCTGTTAATTTCCATAGCTCGTCTTAGCGTCCCGCCCCCATTAGCAGCAGGAGATGGTAATTAAAAAGGTATAAGAATATAAATTGTGTACATCAAAGAGGCAGGAAAAATCAAGGATACAGATAGACACTACATGCATTAACACAGATGGATTCACAGTTAATTTGACGTGAATATTGACTTTATACACTGATTTCAAAGGCTTTAACCCATGAATCCTTGATCTGTCTATGTTCCAGTATCACATAGTGAGCGTTAATGTCGCTAAGCCCTATCAGATTCTGCATCTGATCAGGCTCCATGTCATAAAGTCAACATTACTGAAATGCATTTTGCCTCAACATTTATCTACAGTATTATGCTTCATCCATCTGCCCGTCTGTCACTCCCCATTCCTCCACCTTCTCTCGATCTCACCTCCTGCTCTCTGAAGCCCCTCCCCATCGCTCCACTCAACCCATCGCTCTTTCCCCACGCTCTCCCTCGCTCCCACTCTCTTTCTTTCTATCCACACCACTGAATCTCTATTAATAATCTGTGACCTACTTAAATACATTCACTGCCACTCTCTCTCACTCTCACTCTGACTCACTTTGCCTTCCCTCTCTCGCTCTCTCTCTCTCTCTCTCTCTCTCTCTCTCTCTCTCTCTCTCCCTCTGCCCGGTCTTTTCTTCAGCAACCTCCTCACATTACTCATTCCCTCTCTCATTCTCTCTCGGAGCACTTTCAGTCTCTTTTGTCTTTCTGTTCTGCAGGATAATTTGCGTCCCCCCCCCTCCTCTTTGTACCGCAGAGAAGTCACAAACACGCACTGTGAGACACGGCTAGCTGGAGATGTGTATGAAGGCCTGTTGGAAGAGAGGGATGAAACCTTTTGCATTTTGCACACCTTTAGCAGGAAATTGCACACCATGAACCATGCAGACAATAGCAACTGTTTGAAGCACACTAACTCATGCACTAAAACCAAAATTGCATTCAAAAAAGAATTTGCCAATTTGCACGCACAGAAGCAGGTGCAATGTCATGGCTGTGTGATCGTTTAGAAGAGCATTAAAACATCTAACGCAAGGTGGAAAATGAAAAAAAGATTAGATATGAACTCAAGGGTTCTTGCTCGTGTCCCCACCAATAATTAGGGCAATAAAATGGCATGAAAAAGGGTTTTAAAGGACTGTAAATGTCATCATCATGGCTCTGCAGATTGCTGTTACATTCAGGGATTTATGGAGCGATTCATAGTATGATGTGGAGCAAATTGCCCATCACTTAGTTATTTAATTGTTCACCATTTCTGTGCATTTATTACTACAAATGCAGCGACAGGACTGTAATTATTACGCAATGTGCCACCTCAGATGTGACAGGTACAGTGCAGCATGTGGTTTCAGTGTTGTGTAAGTGGCTGTGGCAGGTGTCCGTTACCTGCTGGTACTCCCAGCTGTCGGGGACAAAGATATTGTCCCTCATCTGCATGGTGAGGTCCAGCCGGGGGAGGGCGTGACACATCCTCACCCACAGCGAGGGGCTATAGCTGGGCACCGTTGTCATGGCAGCCATTTTCTACTGCCACTGGTCCCGTTCTCCACCCTGTGTGAAGGAGGGAGGGGGGAAAAGAGGTGTCAGAGCAGCCGTGATGTGAAGTAGTAGGAGCAGAGGAGAAAAGAAGAAGAAGAAGGTAAGGAGGGGTGAAGGTCTTATTGAGCTCATGGTCAAACTGATGAGAGTACAGAGAGGTCAACAGCTGCTCTACAGCCACAGTGCCCCTCCTTCATCCGGGCACAGTGGAGACAATTTATGACCAGTGATCACCTGAGGAAATCAAGGGTCAAAATGTCAGCCATAGTTACTGAAGAATAGCTCTTGATAGTGTAAATCAGTGCACACACCTTGCCTGGAGAGGAGGCTGTAGTGCCCCTCTGAGTTTTAAGATTTACCTCCAGGTTCAGGTAAGGCACAAAGTTACCAGCTTTTTCTGTTCCAATCTTTGGATTTGAACATTTTTGAGAAAATTATCAGATTTTTGGTCACATGCAGTGTGATTAAAGCTGTTGAAATACAGAAAATGAATTGACAGCAACTTTGATAACTGATTAATCATTGACCTTTTTTAATCAGACGAAAAAAAATAATTAAATATTTGCTGGATTCAGCTTTTCAAATGTTAAAAGATTGAGATTTTCTGTGTTTCATATCATCTTAACTTGAACATCTTCGGGTTTCGGAAAGCAGGCTGGACAAAACTAAATATTTGAAGATGTAACCATGGGCATTTTACAGTTTAAGCAATGACTATTTTATTAGTTTACTAAATACTAGTTGTTGGTTTTTTTTTAAAAAGAGTAGAAATCTAAAATAATTATCATTAGTTGTGCCATAAACAGGGAGATTACATTACGACATGTGGAAAAATCTGTTTGCTTTTTACCTTATGCAGAATAGTTTCTGCCATAGGAGCAGCATGGATTATATAGGGGATATACAGGGTCTGTGAAGGGGTCTCTTTGGCTGGATACATACAGAGGAAGAGCAGTGTTTAAAGCAGCAAGCAGACAAAAATACAAGATAGGATGTATTTGACTCCATCATCTACCACTGTTCAGTGTTCAGCATCTCTTACTAAAGCCGGCCAAGGGGGGAGAAAGTAGGGTAAATACAAAGGGCAAATCCAGTTAGTCCAAACACACACTGGAATCCTCCTCACAATGAAGGAGCAGAGGGGGAACAGAGGGCGAGACTGAGCCTGCTCAGCTTCTGATACCGGCTGCCTAGATCAAGAAACCATCAGAGCTTTACTGTTTAAGAAAGGCACGTTTTAAGACTGCCCAAGAGAGGACGAGCACAGAGAGAACCATTCACAACAACAGCAATGATACAAAGAATTATATAGCACAGCTCAATGCTCATATTCTGCATTTATGTCAATAATGTCAAATAGATTCTGAACTAAAGGCCTGTGTTGGATTGTACTGTTTAATGCAGCTGTTATTTATTCAATACAACAACCAACACTGGTGAGGCTTTTTCACTGTCCCTATTGATCCACACTACAAGCCGCAGCCATCATTTTGACAATCACTATGGATGATAAAAGTTTTGATTCAGCCACATGACACATTCAATGCCAGACAATTTGCTCATTCAGATTTGGGGCGTTTATGGCCCAGAACAAGTTAACAGCTCGCCCACAGGCCAGACAGGGTCTGCTGTAAGCCCATTACAATAAGCCTGTTCACCTTAATGGTTCCAGCAGCCCAACTGTCACAAATCAAATCATTGCCAACACTCCATTTCCCTTATTAAAATGATGCTGAACATAATGGTTCACACGCTGAGAGACTTGCATCCAGCCACCGCCACACATCAGCAGTGTAAACAGACTTGTGCTCCGGATGTCAGCCGTCGTATTTATGAATTTTTTCAGGATCATTTATCTTGAGTGAGTTTATTTGATTAGATGTATTACAAGAGCTGTGAGGCAGGTCTATGAGGCGCATTTATCAGACTTTGGAGCGTGTTAAAGCTTTCCGAGAGGCTTAATAATCGAGTGAGGGAATAATTCCACAATCAAAGCGCAATCAGCCAACCTGTTGTGATTACCACCACCAGTACAATGCGTCAATATAGAAAAGCATTTCCACTGATGGATGACAGTAGTGTACTAATAATGATTTTCACTGCAAGGCAAATAAGTAGTGACACGTGCACCATGCAGCATACAAAACACATTAGAAGACAACTCAAGATAAACAAAATATGCATGACAGCAGTTTTATTCGTCTTGCTGTGATGTCACTTCTTGCACAGCACTAATTGGAAAATGCACAGTGGTGACAGGCGACAGGTCAAAGTCTAGGTGGGATTCTTGGGCGACCCAGAAAGTTACTGGGAGAATCTAATGAGGTGCTGATGGAAGTGAGGAGGGGTTCACAGTCCTGGGGCAGCAGTTACTCAGCAGTTGTCACAGATAGGAAGCCTCAAGTTGATGTGATGTCTCCTGTCAGCTTGTTATCATGCCTGTTACCATTGCATAACTGAAGGCAAATAAATGTGATTTGGAGCTCACTCGGCAGAGAGAAAAGAAAACGGGTGAGACAAGGAGAAGGATGGACTCTCACCCAGCCGTGTCTTCTGAAGAAAAACAAAGCAGCAGAATAATTTTATGTTCTGTCTGCACAGAGCTCAGGAAGCTAGAACCAGTTGCAGGATATAAGACTCCATGATGTGTGAATGTACAGAGGGGGAAAAAAAGGCCATTTTGAGGCGGCTAATAAGAACAAGGCTGAAGCATCTCTGTCAGCTGAATTTAGGATCATCTTCAGCGCGGGGAAATCATTTCCACCTCTTTTCTTTTTTATGACAATACCACTCTCAGAATCAGAGGATATAAATAATGTAGGTCATTTACTGCTCAAACAATGCACTTTTGCAATTTGTCTCATAAAATCAGTTAGGATTCATATTACAGCCCAAGAAGTCATTTAACAGGCACTTAACAACAACCTTAATGAGTGTAATTTATGACAAAGCGTTACAGCCTCATGACACACTACACCAGCGAGGAGAAATGATCACCTATAATGGTCAATACGAGGTTACCTTTGTCTACTGTGCAAAACCATTGTAACAGAGTAATGTTCTCAATTAAAATTCATTTTTCAGTTTACATTCATCTACATAATTAATGCTCAGCTCCGACAATGTATCCTCAAAGTGACTACAGCTGAGTGCAGCTCATAGTCAGTAAGTCAGTGCAAATCAGTGCTTTGATGTGTGCAAGAGTCCAACATGACAAGTTAATGGTGACAAAATACTTCCACACTACTGACCAAACTGAAAACACCCAAAGCAAACAAAAATACTTAAAATATCTTGCTGATTGACCAAACAGTTCAAAAGCATTTTGAGAAAATATGAAACAGATGAAACTACAACTGGGTGGAAAAATCATTACATGCAAATCCAACCATTAAAGCCTCACCGCATCAATTTTCTTATTCTACAATTGTCCATGAGAGAGGACATCCATCAGACATGATAGTTGAAGAGATAAGCATGAATCCATTTCGGCACTACAGTGTAATGGTTTGATGAACATCCATTAAACATTTTTGAAAAGATAAGCATGGATCCAAATTAGCATTACACTGCGATGTAAAGAAATGTGCAATTATAATATTATATTTCACTTGAATGATGAAAAATCTTTGCAGCCACATCTATAATTAAGTCATAATTGAGGGCTGACAGGAGAGAGATCAGTCTCTTACCTCTGACGGTTGTGTTGGGAGGTTTCTCTTTCCTTCTGTCTCTTCCCTTCGCCCGGTGTCCGTGAAATATTCACCCACTCAAAGAGGTATACCGCCAGCCATCAATGCTTGATGCTCTTGAAAAAACATCATCCTGAAAAAATGGCTTGGAGACATGCCAAAAATGTGTCAAAATGGGAAAAAAAATAAGCCAATAATTCTTGCAGTTAGTGAAATATCAAATAGCCAATAATTGTGTGGTTGTCTGGTGACAGTGGAGAGGTGCTTGTGTTGATGGATGAGAGAGGAGCTCTCAATGAGAGCAAGTGAGTGAGAGAGGCAGAGAGAGAGTGAGAGAGAGCAAGAGAGTGTGAGAGTGTGAGAGAGAGAGAGAGAGAGAGAGAGAGAGAGAGAGAGAGAGAGCAAGAAAGTGTTAGAGAGAGAGAGAGAGAGAGAGAGAGAGAGAGAGAGAGAGAGAGAGAGAGAGAGAGAGAGAGAGAGAGAGAGAGAGAGAGAGAGAGAGAGATTAAGATTGAGGAGACACCCCTAAGGGACTCTTTATCGTTGCATTGTAGCCCTTCATAGCTTAACGCCCAAGCAACTTCACAACATGGCAGCGACACGATATTGCCCAAAGATAATTAATCTGTTAACGGGGATTAGCAGGGTCCAACCCCTCACTCACTTCATACTGGGCTACCAGAGGCACACTTCTAATACCGACCCCCACCAATATCCATGCACACTCCCATCAACCTGACCAATCTCTATCCAGACTACCAGACTGAACTCTGACCAGATTACTGAGAGAAAGCGTCAAAATGCAAATGTGTGTGCTAAATAATGGTGAAAAGAGGTTTTAAATATCCACTCACATGTTGGATGCAAACCAGTTAACAGGCTGCCTTGTGTCGAGAGCTCATGTGAGGAAAAGATGCATATAAAATTAGGGTAAAAGAGGCGCACACAGATGAATATGGGGAGGGGGAGATGCAGGGAAAGGCAACGTAAAATACTGAGGAGGAAAACAAAAAAGTGGGTTCCCAGGGAGTGATGCTGATAGACAGAGGAGGGAGGGAGATGGAGTGAACAATGAATAGAGAGGAGGGGGGGAAGCAGCATGCAATGGATTTGTAGGCAAAACCAGTTTTCACTGGAGGCAACAGAACAGCATCAGTGAGAAGTGGGCAAAGGAGAACATGCAACAACACGGGAGAAGTGAAGAGAATCTAGTGATGGAGATGCTCTGACTAAAAAATGCAAATTGAGAGATTAAATGGCAAAAACACAGCAAGAAAGAGTAAAATTTAAAAAATGTTTAAATTAAAAAAAAAAAAAAAGGAGTATGGTGTTTGTCTCTCATTGGAGAAAGGGGGGCAGAAAGAAGCGAGCGAGCAAAGAGGGAGGGGGCGGCGTTGGTTTTTCTGTGTCACTGAAAGAGAGTGGGGGAAGGGAGGCTGGGAGATAATGCGAGCAAGGGAGCAAACAGTAGAGAGCCACAGAGCATACTTACTGACTCATATAGCCTATGTATAGTGTACATGTGTGCTGTGTATCTGGGAGGAAGAGGGGAAAGAAGACAGAAAATTATATTATGTATGCAAGAGTTGCTCAGGGAGCATTTACACAGCCTCTGCGTGGCTGTATATTAACGCACAGCAACAGTACCACATCCATGCCATCCATCACAGCACTGATAAAATATCACCACTCACAGGACTTAAAATAACCAATTCAATATTTAATGTCTTTGACAATCTAGTAGTTATAATTCATTGGAAAAGCACACAGAGTCATCATTCTTGTGCAACACAGCCAATACAATATTCATTTAAAACCGATTGTATAAATCATGGAATTAGGAGCTGCAGAATAAATCTACTTCGGCTAAATCGCTCTATAGAAAACACCATATTTTCCCCTCGTGAACAATTTATGTCTCCTACATGAGTGTGTATGGCAGGTGCATATGTCCTGTCTGTGTAGTATTAAAATAGAAAATTGTAGACATTGTGAACGATGCCCAAGCAAGTTTGGTTCACTTGATAATAGACAGAGGGACAAAAACATACATTTTTTAATGACTCAAATCTGATGAAAAGTGTGGCGTTACATCATCATTTATATCCCTGTTCTCTCTGTTTGTGTTCAAAGGGAAACAACAAAATCATGTGAGTCCTCCTCGACCTGAAGACCGATTTGGCACAACTCTGCAAATTCTTAATTATTAATGTGTGTACACTGTGGGTGATGTTAAGTGGTATTTTTTTTTTTTTTTTAATTTCTGTCAACTAAAAAGAGCCACTAAAAAAAGAAAAGACAATATATGGATCTATTGCACCAGCCTGCATTACCTATTATGTATAGGCTAGGTTCATTTCTCATCTTGACATATTGGTATGGCATATAATAGCTGCCTGTTTCAGAATAAAAATCATTCATTAACAAAAATTACAAATATATATATATTTTTTAATCATTTTGTAATTTAAGTGAAGTGCAACCATTAAAATGTTGCTGTCGAGTGTAAACCTTGTATGTCCAAAACTGTTACGTTTCAGGAAATTAAAAAATCCAATTCATCTAATCGAGCACTGGAGCTCTTTTTACTACTTTTCATTGGCTGAATATTTGTAGAACCCACACAGACTTAAAATGTCACAAAAGCATCGATTTATGAAACAAAAAAGACAAAATATGGAAATACAAGGTTTCTGCTCAACACCGACAGAGTACACAGTTTAGTGTAATTGAGGGTAGTGTGCTTGCCACTGTCCTGCAGCCCTTCACTAAGTTGAATTTCATACACTTCACCCTTAAAAACATCCTTCACCAAAATGGTCTTTAAAAGTGCATTATAACAGAATAAGGTTAAAAACCTAGAAATTAAAACAAAGACATCAAATTTGGGTGACTACATCATCAGTGCAAATCCTGCTCAGAGGTATTACACAGAGTCTTATGTGAGGTATCAACATATATTGTGTGTGTGTGTGTGTGTGTGTGTGTGTGTGTGTGTGTGTGTGTGTTGTGTGTGTGTGTGTGTGTGTGTGTGTGTGTGTGTGTGTGTGCGTGTGCGTGTGCGTGTGCGTTCGCGTGTGTACGTGCACAGTTTTCTATTATCGAAGAGTTACTGTGCAGATGGTCTTATAAAAACCATCTACACTGGGACCACCCATGGCACAAAGGTGCAAGGTGTTCACTGGAAGACGGCCAAAATTTAAACCCTTACCCACCTTCAGGTCTCCCACCCCTTCAAAAATCCTTTCTCCCTCCCTGTCCCTGAAGTTAGCCAATGTGAGGTGGTAGCGTGGGTTGTAGGAATTCTTGTGGAGCCAGCCCTCCTTCCTGTAGGCCTCCTGCAGGCCGCTGTTGAGATGCTGGAGGGGAAGCTGAGGCTGGGGGCTCAGGTACAGCACCTTCCCGTTGAAATGTTTCAGCTTTATGGGGAAGGTCACAGCCACCGGAGGGTTTGCGATCCAAATGGGCAAAGCGTCGGAGCATCTCCCCAGCGGCGGCCACTTCAGCTGGGACCCGACAGGTTCAGGAGGCACATAGTAACATGAAGGGCGGAGGCGGGATGCCAGTGAGGGGCAGAGGAGGGGATAAGGCAGATGAGCTCCTCCTGTAGCTGCTGGTAACAAGTGAGGATAGCGGGAGTGTTGGCTCTGAAGGTGATGAAGTGCGTAGGGAGTGTTTTAGGGGGCCGACCAGCACGCTTCTCTTCTCTCTGCTCCAAAGGTGCGGACGGATTCACGCCGATGTTCTTGGCTGCCATATAACTCTGCGTACAGTAGAGGAGGAATATAAAGAGAATCACTGTGATAAATATGGACTACAATAGCAGAACAAAATGCTTCAGGGTGAGCTGTGCTGTACCTACCGAAACATTTTCATTGCCTTCCCAACTTTCTGCCCACTCTTCGGAAGCGTCTTCCTTACCCTCCATTTCTACGCTTGCTCCCTCTTTTTGGGATGAAGACAATTGGTCTCTTGACTCATTAAGTCTAAAATCAAGACAGGAGAGCAAAATTACTCAAAAGGCAGGAGAGTATCCAGATGGATGTCTTACAGATAGTTTTTCAAGTTTTCGCTTTGACACCTTAAACAAAGAAACTTGTATAAACATTAATTTCCAAGATGTGTCAAATATATGTAAAAACAAGTCTGCTTTGTTTCTTTAAAAAAAAAAATCTATTTTCCTGTTAAATGTTACAATATGTTTGATGATTCATCTTGAACTCAGAATGTTCATTGAGCTTTGTGAATTTTAGATTATTTTAAAATGTGTTTGTGATTTATAACATTTTAAATGTTTTGGCCCTCCACCACTATGTGACTTTGTGTATACTCACTCAGTAAGTTCTATTAGAATCTCCAGAATATCTGCTAAAAGAGATTGTATCATTCCGTCACACTATATTTGTGCAGTTAGCACTCTCTGTGAAAGCCACAACTCAGTAGAAAGTCCTACCTGATGACATGAGGAGCTGCAGCTTCATCAGTACACTTAAAACCAAATTTAAAAGTCTGCTAAAAGCTTCTCAGCTCTGTAACCACTGACTCTACATTGTAGTCCTGTGTGTTTTTTTATGCTTTGTGCTGTTGTATTTTTTAATATTAACCTACTGAAGGGACTGCAGATAAAATTATCTATGAGCTAACTCTAGCACAGTACATCACATGGTAAAATTAATGTTTAACACTGTACATGATCCCAATAAACAAATTACTATACAAATATTTGTCAAGTCAAATGTGTTTTGGGCCTACTGACTAACCCCACACCCATCATATAAAACCACACTTGGCCTTCAGCTTGTAACTCATTAACTAGCAGAACAATATCCTCGTCCAAAGGCAGATGTGAGTTGACCAAAACTTGTGTAGTGGTGTGTAGCTGAGGATTACTCATATTACTCCAGACATTACAGGATTACTCCATTATCACATAAAAATACGTCATAAAATACCATAAAATGTGAATCGAATTGAAATCCTTTTATTTAATTTTACTCTGCCCACATATTCTATTTTAAATACGTCACATTATGAAATCTCAAGATGCTTTAACTTTGTTCCACTGTGAGTTTAAGTTGACATTTTGTATTGAAAAAAAGGCCCAAATGTAGGATGTAGATACAAAAAATTATGTTCTGTTAAGTACAGGAGTTGTTATCTATTTTCAGTTAGACTGGTGGGAAAAAAAGGATGAAAATGAACACCACACCTATTTGACGCCTCCTCCGCAACACATGCTCCTTGTGAGTCCTCTTGTTCCTGAGAAGCGTCGCATCTACACTTTGGAGCTGCTTGTGCTGAGTCAGGAGCGTAGATATTCATCTCATTCTGCTTCTCTTCCTCCAGATGTGTGTTCTCAGTTTGAGTACACTCCTCTGTTTCCCTCTCTTCCTGCCCACTCGCAGCAGGTGGCTGGTCCTCTGTCACTTCCAGACAATCTTGTTCCAAAATCAGCCTCTCCTGTTGTTGTTGGTCTTCTGTGTGGAAGACAAATTGATTATATTTGGTCAGAGGAAATTCTGTGTGCTCACTTTTGTGCTGAACTTTTCTGTATGTACAGTACGTGTACATCTGGTTGTAAGGTAAGGTAAGGTAAGCAATAAATGCTCCTCTCTTACCCTCTACTTCCTCCTCCCCTCCAAAGGGGGGGAGCCAAAGATTGACCGGTGGAGCCAAACACCCTGTCAGTCCTGCTGTGGCGGTCCCAGACGCGGTGCCCTCTGTAGGTGAAGTACTGGATCCTGTGTCTGGGGAGGGCAAGCTCAGTAGTGTAGTCGCAGTCACAGGGGTTGGCATCCCAGTTGAAGTCAGAGAACGGACGTTCCAGCACACCAAGGAAGCGATCCACATACCCCACTACAAATTTGGATGCATCTACTGAAGGGTCCCACAGGATCCGAGAGATAACATCATCTGCTGTGCGCATGCGAGGCTTTTTACTCACATCTGGGGGGAAACAGGATATAAACAGATAAATAAAGAATGATACAGAGAAAAAGGTTTCAAGGGCCTCTTAGGAGTATGAAGTCATTATCACATGATTTAACTACTCCAAATGTGGAGTGACCTTTTCCCTCGTCGTCTTTTGGCTTTGTTGCTTTTATTCGCTTTGCCTTTTTTCTTCTTGTGTTTTTCCATCTTTTCTTCTTCCTGTTTGTCATCCTGGTCAGAAGGAACAGCGCCTGAATCATCTATCAATGGGTCACTATGAACACAGAGCAAAGGTGGAACATTTTAAAATTTAATTTTCTTGTTTATGTATGAGAAATGAGAGCCAAATTATGTATCTAATTCAATTTAACTCATATTAGCCTTCATGTAGACTAACTTCCGTGCAGCTCTCACTTCAGCCTTGACTAAACTGTATAACCTGCCAGCTGTAAAAATATGAGCAGTAACATTAGAAGTAAAAAACACACACAAGACACTTCTGAGCTGGGAAAAAAAAGGACAATTCTGGAGAAATCTAAAAATGTTTTAAAAAAGAGTCTATATACAGGCAGCTATCTGTTTTAATGCCTTAGTGTTGCACTTAAATAAAAATTCATTTAAAAGTAAAAATGGCACTACTGAATTATTCTCTAATACCACATTGGGCTTTGCGATAAGTAGTGAACATTAAGGCAGCCATTGATTTAATTTCTAGCAGCTGTAGTGTGATGATTTCCAGCCCCTTAAAGACACATTAAGCAAATGGCGATTATTATTTTCTGATCAGAGTAAGGCGAGCAGACCTGTGAGACAAACGACATCTGTGACCAAAATGACACTTTTCCCCATCAGGAAAAAGGGGCACACGTTCACTCCTTCCTCATCTCCTTCTGCTGACTCTGTCAATGATAGACCGACAGAGAGAGAGAGAGAGAGAGAGAGAGAGGAGAGAGAGAGAGAGAGAGAGAGAGAGAGAGGAGAGAGAGAGAGAGAGAGAGAGAGAGGAGAGTGAGAGAGGAGGAGAGAGAGAGAGATGAGAGAGAGAGAGAGAGAGAGAGAGAGAGAGAGACACACCAAGAGTAAAGGCTAAAGTAAGTAGAACAGTAATACTCGTACTAATACCGTAATAAAAAGAAGTGTAAAACAAATGCACAGTTTGATAATAATACTTCAGGAGAGGTAACACAAATAAAAACTTGTTTTTACTGAAAGTAGCTCCATTAAAATTGGCAGCAGAGTTCATTAAAAGCTCAAAGTTATTAGTAAGATATACACTGACTAACAACGATTTACTGCTAACTCTTTTGGATGCCTGCCCCATCAATTCTGCTCCGATGTGACGAAGCCCTTCTTTCTAAGTAAAGAGAGCATAAAGGAAAACATTCACAAACATGATCCTCCACCAAACTCACTCACTGACACTAAAAAACATGTACAACACTTTGGGCAGGATGTTGTGTCAGATTAGAGTGATGACAGTTTGTGTAATAAATGAAAATATTAATATACAGTATTATGTGAGACTCATCCTTAAAGCAGGTATTTCAATCTGCAGTTTGCTTCTGCATGTGTTTTAAACATATAAGTGAGCAATGTGTCCTATATCACGCTTACATGACTCCTCACATGTGTTTATGTGTCAGATCAGATAGATGGGAAATGCTCAGACGTCACAGCATAAGATCCCGTTATCATCTGCCCTCAGAGTGCTGAACAACATATCAAATTTAAACCTCCTTTACTGGGATATCTCTATCTGAATATGTAATTCCCCAAAAGGAAACTGGAAGTAGTTGAGTAGTAGAGAAATTATTTGTATAACACTGCATTTCCTTTCCACCACACTTCCAAAATATAAATCCTGGAACAGGTGGAAGTGACTTGCCGCAGAGGGCTCAAATGTCAGCCAAGCAGTTAGGATGCGGTTGCCCGTAAACTCAAACACATGCCACATACCCTACGATGTTATTTCCAGATTGGAGAACTGAATGTGACTAACAGCCCAAAACTTTGAATTATTGACTGTAATGTGCTCCTTCCGACCGAGATAGCACTGCCTGGCTTTCCAAGATTATTAAGAAATTCAGAGGAAATATTAATCTCTGACCAGCCTTTAAACGTCTTCCAAACATAAACATCTCACATCAAGAGATTGGAATTAACTGTGTAAAACTCTCAGGGAAATCCTTTGAAATGTTCTTCTGATTTGAGCCAAATGAGACACAGGGACATAGAAACAGAGTCAGTGAATCGTCTCATGCTGGATATCGGGGTCAGAGCCAACACCTTTTAAGCCTCTTGGGAATCTTGACTCATTTCCTGACAAGTTTTCCATTGGAGCAGTCCGACATGCAATGAAAGTCTCTGTTTTCATTGCAATCATGCTATTGGCATTATTCATTGTCAGAGGCAGCCGTCAGAAGATAACTAAACTATGAATTTACAAGAACTCTATTTGCTCACAGTAACAAAGAAATGTATTACAGACTAGGAAATGTGTATAGACTGTTTCTTACTAATTTATTTTTAAAATTTCAACATGAACCACAAATTTGGCCTCATCTATGGCCATATATTGACTCTATGCCAATAACGAGTAAAAAAAACTCTGATATTGCTATACCACCTGATGATTTTATATATAAAGAATATAGATATAAACATACTTTTTTTTTTTGCAGTGATCCCTTAACAATACTTGTGACAAGGATATGTAATGAAGGCATTATATTTTACCATTTGACAATAAACATTACTGAATAAAATGACACCAGTGCACTGAAACAGTAAACTTCCAAGGAATTTAATCATTTTAAATAACTATATCTAACTAAATAACAACAACAAAAACATCTAACAAAAAACATGTATGTATATATGAAACTTGAATTAAGAAAAAGGAATATATACATTGAAATTGGCCTATATAACTTTAAAGAAATATGGGCACATATCTGACAACATATCTATGACCATGTGACAGACAGGAACAGTAGAGGTTAAACTGTAAAATATGCTTTACCTGCTGTGGCTTTAGAGGAATCTTTGCCACAGCTGGGGTCACCTGGGACCCCTGCTTCTGTGTGGGTGGGGACCACCTGAGTCCCATCATCCCTCTGGTCCTCTGATGAAGTTGAGGGCACTCCTGACGCGTCTGAAGCCATGTTAAAAGTCTGTTTTTTTTAAAGGAAATGTTACTAAAAAATAAGAAGAAATAGTCTGCTGTTTCAGTGTGTCTCACGGTCAATGCGTGAGACTTGAGAGGTCTGCTACCGCACCTTTAGTTGAGTGTTATCTGACAGGAGGAGGAAGTAGTCCGACACTTACTAAAACTAGCCTAACAATATTATCTAACCTTTCGTAAATGAAGGACTCACAGAAAACCTAACAATCTTGTTAAAATAGTAGCCTACATTAAACTTAAACATGAACAAACGTATTGAACTTTAGACACACCAACGCGTTTGCTTTTAATCGCCCTTTGACCCCGAGTTTCTTCTCACTCTAGGGATTCTGGGTAATGTAGTTTTTATTTGTCTTTAGCCGAAAAAAAGCTTTTGTGGATTCGTTACACAAAGCTTCACAAAAGAAACCGACGAATTTTTAGTACATTATCTTATATCATTGAACATACTTGAAGATTTTGTTAAATGTGTTAAATTGAAGAAAAAAGTAAGCCGTACGTCATCTGTGCTCGAGCGCATGACTATGTGTCACATGATCAGTGAGCAGCAGCTGCACAGGAGAAAAACACCACAAGAAAAACTGAATAAAACCTCAGTCTGAGACACAGAGAGGCATGAATTTCTGAAAAAACAGCACACATCAGGATTGTACTGTTTCTACAGCTCTGGATCAGCATGCTGCCTTTTACGTAACGTCTTATTTGTGGACACTGCGACCCATGAATGTCTGATTGTGAAGTAGCTGTGAGTCATTTGTTGAATTTGGCTCTACGCTGAAGGTAAGCTCTGTGTTATTATCAGTTGTATCAACCATGTCTTAACCCTGTTGTAACCTGTTAGTTTCAGTAACAGATGTGACCATTTAACACAATAAACATCTGAAAAATGTCTTCTGCCCCAAGCAGATGAATGCCCTTGTTGCTCTCTGTCACTTCTGTGAGCTCCATGGCCCCCGGACGTTGTTCTGCACAGAAGCATTACACCCTCCATCCCCGTCCCCTTCCTCCCAAGCAGGCCCTTCAGTGCCTGGGGAACGAGACAGAGACGGTGACCGGGAAGGTGAAGGTCTGACCATGAGAGCCAACAGCTCGGCCACACAGAGAGGAGAAATGTGTGAGGTGAGTGAGATATCAACTGACAATGAGCTGTGTCCCATTCTTCTATAATATAACACTCAAGCCATAACTTTTTGGTTGCAGATGCAGACAGTTGTTCTGTCAATGATCTTAAAGCACACATTTTCCTCTTCTTGCCTCACAGGGTTGTCGTTCTCTTCCTGCATCTCACCCGGGCTTTGTGAGTATTGACGATGAGACAGGCATACGCTTTCTGAGCCACCAGCATCCCAGACAGCCGCAGCTTTTCAGCGTGGTCCGCCAGGCCTGCGTACGCAGCCTCAGCTGTGAGGTAAACAGTGACGTACGTCTTCATGTATGTGTGTGTGAGTCACACATCTGATAAACTAAATAAACTTAACAATTTTCTTATTCCTCTGTCCCTTCATATACTCCCTTCTATTATCTTTCTTTCTGATTTTATCAGGTGTGTCCTGGACGTGAAGGACCGATTTTCTTTGGAGATGAGCAACATGGTTTTGTGTTTTCACACACCTTCTTTATCAAAGACAGCCTTGCCAGAGGGTTCCAGCGCTGGTACAGTATTGTCATGGTAGCCATGGACAGGATCTACCTTATCAACTCCTGGCCTTTCCTGTTACGCCACCTTAGACTCACTATACAGAGCCTGCAAAGCACCGCCCTGAAGGTAGGTTGCACACATGAACACATTCATTTTCCTCAGAGAGAAATATGAAGACTTTTTCTGTAGACATTCACCCAACAGGGCACTGATATCAGAATGTCTGACCTCTCCCGGCACTGACTTCTCAATCAGGTGTTTGACAATGAGCAAGGAGTGTGCCCCCAGCGAGCAGTGAGGATGAACAGTGTGTTCTCTCCGGCAGTTTTTCCACATCAACGGAGTGGCAACGCAGCCCGTTCACTAACTTCTCTCACACAGCATCCCAACCTGTGGGCCAGCCTGCACTCTTCCTTTAGCTGGTGAGTCAACATACTGTCAGATCCACCATAACATACAAGCTCTTGTATTTTTCCATGTGTAATCGCTCGCCATGACATACAGATGTGTGGTTTCATCTCGTTTCCAGGCTGCTGAAGGCCTGTGGTAGCCGCCTGACAGAGAAGCTGCTGGAGGGAGCCCCCACAGAGGACACTCTGGTGCTTATAGAAAGACAGACAGGTAGACTAATTGTCCTTAATAGCACATGATGCTGTTTTTACTATTGCAACATTTTTATTTACATTTATTCAACCTTGTAAGTGTGTAAAAGCTAAAGACTAACAATTGTTCAGTGACGCATGGAAAAAGGCAGATCAGTCACTTTGGCAATGTCTCAACATGTCTCTCCGTCTTGATGGAGGATGATATCAGCAGATGTCATGGGTTTTACACTATGTGGCGATGTTGTATCACCAGTCTGAAAAGTCTCCTGTGAAAGGCTGATTCAAGGGGTTAGCCAGTGAGGAGCCACTGTGCCAGAAAAACAGAGTGATTCATTTAACCATTGCCCTCAAACACACTTTTCCAATTTCGAAACACACAGTTTTAGCCAAGGTTTAGAGAGTGATTAAAAGATTTATACAGATATTTCCCAGTCAGTGCAGCTCTATGTTTGTGGAATTTTAATATCCTGTTTCCTAATAATGATTTTAGTAAATGAGTAATTCTGTAGCACTTCTGTAACAAGTCACAGTTACAAAATGTTTTGAAAACATACTTTAGATTCATTTAAAGAAAATAAGAAATTTAAAATATCATGCCAGGTCAGGGTGTGTACTTTCTTTTTTTAAGTTTTTTTATGCAATGTTAGCTAGGCACCCTCATACTGGAGGTAAGCTGTCCTATCATGTACTGGCTTGTATTAGTGGCAGTCTATTACTATTTGTATTGCACTTAGTCATACATACGAAAAGAGATTATACTGACTTTGTCTTGGAGATTGGGCATAAATAGGATCATGACCAGACTACATCATATCCTACATACAGAGTGTAAAATAAAGCCACAAAGTTTTCTGTGGAATTCCCCCGCATTTGCAATGAACCACAACATGAAAACATGCAATCATCTGCTATTTGTGTTTTTGTGTCATCCTGTGGTTTTAAAAGAGCAAGAGGAAGAAATGAGCTGCTGGGAGGGAGCAGAAGGAGGCGGATCAAAGTCACAGCGGCACCAATCAGAGATCGAGCGGGCCCGTGACTTCCTGTGTGACGAAGCAAAATTAGATGACTTGCCTGGTCCAAAGTTTAGGTCACTGAGGCACTTGAGACAGGTAAACTTGGGTACTTTTTGAGTTTGTGCACAATGATGTGAAATGGTTGATGTAAGTGAACAGAAAATGAAAGAGTAAAAAGAAAAGCAAAGAAGATAAAAACAATTTAACCACATTGTTTCCTCGACATTCAGTCTAATTTAAAAATGTAATAAAACATTAATAACTAATCTCAGAGTTTAGTCACATTTTAAAATCAGTTCACTGCCTCATTATTCTGACTCCTAACCACACGCATACTGCATTTGTTAGCTGTTGCACATCATCGTTTGATTTGTGCTGCAGGTCCTCAGGGCCGCAGAGTTCCGCCAGCTTGCGTGGCACGTGCTCATGGGAAATCAGGTCATATTGAGAGGCGCAGACCCCGGGCTCATCCAGTCAGCTTTTACAGTGCTTAAGGTATTCAACAATATTGCTGCTGATTGTGTTGTTGTAATGTGGGTAAATATAACTAAAGAACAGTGATAACACTTGTGAAAGTTCTTGTTAGTTTAACAATGGTATAATAACGTGTCAGCAGGTAAATTCAGTGTAACACAATTTTATAATCATATAACACTAAACACAGATTAATGTTTTCAGGGTTACACTTAAGTTGTTTTGTTTTTTTTCAAATTCCTCAGGACATAACGGTATTTAAGCTACAGTGACACACCTTAACATTAACTTTGCCTGTACATGCACCTCAGATTTTTCTGTGCTAGATTTAGAAACAAGACAGAGCATGTTTTCATGTAACACTTATTGTTCATTTAAAGTGTGGTTTAATAGCATATTTCTTTGTAACTATAGTTGATTACAGTTATGCTGTTGCATGTCACTTTTCAACATTAACAATTACAGTATTAGCAAAGGCTCTGTTCTATTCAACTATCCCAGTCAGCCATGACAGTGCAACAATATGCACAATACCAGGAAACTGAAACTGAAGCAACTGAGTTGTCTTTTTTTTTTGTTGACATCTGTGCTGATACTGTGACGTATCAAAATGTCCTCAGTGAAAATCATAGATGTATACCTCTTCAACCTAATCAACCAAACTCATCATCTGAATTTCTGCTCTGTCCCCCTTCAGTCTTTGCTTCCGGTCGGCTGTGTACGTTCTGTGCCACACAGCGCTCAGTACGAGGAGGCCTACAAATGCAACTTCCTGGGCCTCAGCCCGGATGTGGCTATTCCGACTCACGTCAGCTCTTCAGGTACAGAAGAGTCTCAAGGCTCACACTGTCTGGCTAATTGTTGTCTGATATGTACCAACGTCACAGATAATATTATGTTGAATTTACCTTTCTTGTGTTCTCCTCCTGTAGAGTTTTCAGTGCTGGTGGATATCACCTCAGAGAGAGGCTGTCAGATCTCAGCTGTGGGTGAAGACAATATCTCCTCACTGTATCAGTTCACCATCAGCAGTGCCAATACACAGCCCACAGACAGGGGTGAGCATACCTGAATTTATTAATAGTCCCTGTATGTTTGCTGGCACCTTCAATATCCAAAAATATTAATAGCACTTTGCCTCTTAGTTAAACCTTAAAAGCAGAATCTCTCCCAACATCTTTCCCAAGACTGAACTGATTTAAATGTGTTCAGAAATTCCCTATCCCAGAATATCAAGGAATTCTTTTTCAAATTGTATTATTTTTTATGATATAACAGAATAGAACAACAGTGTCAGTGGGCAACATGCCTTTTTGATACATTCATTGAATGACTAACTTCATTCAGTCTCCAGTGGTGTCTCTGTAGTGAGACTTATACTCTGTCCATTCATCCCATTTCAAATTAAATTCAGCTTGTTGGAATCTCAATATGGGTCATAAGTCTTTCATCAAGGAATTCTTAAAGAAATCCCAGAATCTGTATCAAAAACAAAGCAGTAATTCATTTGCACACAACTTGTCCTGCTGATTATACAGTTTTAAAATTTGATTCTTCTGCGAGTTATTTTCTCAGTTAATCACTCAATCACCAACCAAAAGATGGCCTTTATAATTTAGTCAAAGGTGGCGTCTTCAGATTCCTTTTTTTTCTGACCAACAGTAAAAAACCCAACAATAAGCAGCAACTCTGTGTATGTATGGAGCCAAAACCACACTGTTTGGCTTTTTTACTTGAAAATTGATTATTTAAATAGTTGCTAATTCATTTTCACCCGATTGACTAATTGATTAATCTTTGTCCTCTCCAGGTCCGTCGTTACTAAACAAACTGGAGGTGGCCCTGTCTAATGAGAACTTGTCCGTGGATGTGGTGTCTCACTGCCTGTTGTGTTTGAAGGAAGAGTGGATGAAGTAAGTAAAATCCACTCATTCTTTAAGGAGACTACTTGGGTTTAAGTTAGATCTATTTTGCGTATGTAAGCCTTCTAATAGCTCCTCCTTGCTCTTTCAGTAAAGTCAAAGTGCTGTTCAAGTTCTCCAAAGTGGATGGTCGAGGGAGGGAGGACACGCAGAAGGTGCTGGCCCTCCTTGGTACCACGGGGCCGGGCGAGGAGGACAATGTCAGGCTGCTCAAGTTTTGGATGACTGGGCTCAGCAAAACCTACAAGAGTCATTTAATGACTGCCGTCCGAGGAGGGGAGAGGAGCCCCAGCCAGTGACAAAGAGAGAAGCAGGAGGTAGCAGATGAAGAAAAGGGAGCTGAAAAGAGGAGGAACCACTGAAGGAAGGAAAGCGAAAGCAAGAATCTTTTCATCAAGGGTTCTGCTAATTGTTTGGGACTTTTAGTGGAGTGAAAGGGAGCTGTGAATAGATGACAGAAAGGGTGCGCCTCATCCATTATTATCTTTCTAAGTAATGAGAAATCTATTGTGTTGCTAACCCTGATTATTATCCAGCACAGATTAACACGTTCAGTTTGGATACTGTAAGACGGTTTCTATTTGTCAAAGGGAATCTCTTTTCATACTTATATATAAAATTTAACTTATTACAAAAATATTCTTTAACTATTTTGCTGATGTTTTAAAATAAAATAAATGAATGTGAACAGGTCAGTCTGGAATCTTTTTTTCTTTTCTTTTTTTTTTTAATTCCACAATTGGCTCCATCTTGTGGCAAACAGGAAGAATAAAGAGGGGAGTGAAAGTGGAGTGGAGGAGGAGAGCAGCATTTCTCTGCCAGCTCTCTCTAACTTGCTCGAGTGGCTGTCAGCCAACAAATCTCAAGTGGTGAAAGACAACACTTTTAAAGTTTTCTGGTGTCCTGCAATGTAGAAAATGGTTGCATAACACAGCCTCACTCCAGTACTGTCGACCACATCAGCAGGATTTGGCTCCTTAATGAGCCAGTCGCGCACTGATCCACTAAAACGCTGCACTTTTTTTATACCACAGTTATTTGACCCTTTTGCTTTGCTGCAACTGGCAGACTTCAGTCAATAAAAGCCAACAACATACGGCTTTGTTTAAATTGGGGGGCTTTTTTTTCCTGACCAATACCTACGGTATATGTAGTGATTGTATAAAAGCTTGCAATAGCTCATGTAAAAGGAAAAGTGAGTAAATATTAGACTTGACTGTAGCTTTCTTTTCAAATGAATCTACTTCTCAACGCTGTCTAATTTACTCTTGTTTTCTTCCCCTGCTGTCGTGCTTTTCAACATCTAACTCAAATCTGGATTTCATTTGGAAGTTTCACAAATAGAAGCACAAACATAATTTGCAGCAGCTCCACAAATCAGTTACATATTTACTTTACTCCAATATGCAAGCGGTGTATGAAACAGGAAGGCGGCGCCATGACTGGGTATTTATGCCCATCATTAAGACACTTGGGTATAGGTGAAGAGGTCTTGAGGTAATGATTCCTCAGGGAGAGTTAACTTTTTGTTTGCTGCTGCTCTTTAATTTCCTTTTCCCAGAGATGAGACGTGGGAGGGGGGGGACGGTCCTGCTTTCTTTGGCATGTGTCCAAATCAAGGACACATAGAAGAACAATTCCTCTTTGACACAAAGAAAGAAACTACTCTGTGCTTCCTTCCTTCCTTTCTTCCTTCCTTCCTTGTCATTTGTAATTAACTCGTCTCGTGGCATCCAACCGAAAACATGAAGACATGATGCTGCTCAACATAACCGAAGGAGACAGACATTCACACCTCATGATGATGACAGCTGTGCTCAGTACACGTCACAGTCACACCATCCACCTCTGTGAACTGGTTTTTAGCAGTAAAGGCTAAAGAAAGCTGTCATGCATGGAATGACTTGCAAGTTCTGGCAATGCAGTGTTGCAATCCTGTTTGTCAGATTTTAAAGGAATGTGATTCTTTATTTATTTAAAAAGAACTGAAAAATAGACCATGTGATGATTAAACAGGATGATATTGCGTTGCGCACTGAGTCTAGAGAGATAAAGACCAGGGGATCTACAGGCACAGAGGTGTGGGGGAGAGTCCAAATGAAAAACATACGCTCCAACTGCATGACTAAGCCTCCTCGGGCCTGGTTTGGAAGGGGGAGGATGGGGGTAAGAGGGTGGGGGTCAGGCAATGTGGGGAGCAGGGGGAGGGGGCCGGGTCAGTCAATAGTGAGGTAAAACGTGTGGTGGTGGGAGGGGCCGAGACTTAAAGGGAGCAGGCAAGCAATCCAGCTTAGCACTTTCACTTTGAGCGGAGCCTCTGTCTGAGTGAGGATACACAGAGTGGCCAGAGGGAGAGATAGAGAAGAGGAGGCCAGTGTGTCTCTCCCGCTTTATCCATTAACCAGTTTCGAGGCAGAGAGGAGTGACTCAAATTAGGCTGTTCAGGAAGATTCTAGGTCAGTGGACAGGGGGGTGAAAGAGGAAGAGATATAGTAAAAAAAAAAGACTAACCAGAAAATCAAACAAAAGCTTTATAGGGAAAGGCTGCAGCCACTCAGGCTTAAGTGGGAAAATCCAAAGTGAGAGAGCGGGATGGTGTGAGTGGATAAATGAGGCATTTTTTGGGAAAGTACCATAGGAACTCAAAAGGAAGGAATGTATAAAGGATGTCAACAAGAAGACTGAACATCAAGCTGTGAAGGGGAAGACACAGCAGCGCACTCTGTGTCAAAGACCTCAAGAAAAAACCACAGAAGAGGAAACTTTGCCTTTCACAGACTGACACAGAAACCTCATGTCTGTGTGTGTGTGATTGCCGTCAACAAGAGAAATGGAGAAGTGCCCATTTTTAGAAAGATAAAAAGGATGTCACTGCCAGGTGAGAAACAAGAATTAAATGCATGTTAATGCTTTTTGCAAACTTTCTGTGAAAAATGTATGTATGGTTGAGTCTGGTTAGTAGCAAATTTGTTGTTGGTTGGGATTGTCAAAATAGTATTTCTGCTGTCAAAATGAAATTAGTTGTTGCAACAGCAAGTGTTGCAGCAATAAGCCATGTTTGATGTTGTTTTCTGCAGAAATAACTAATTGAAGCAGGAAATGATGTAATGGTTTTTTTAGTAGGTATGCAGTTAGCAACAAGCCTACAAACCGCAGAAAGTTTCCAGCAATTATCTGAATGTGCTCCGTCTCTGTACTCCTTTCTCATGTCTCTAACAGTGTTGCTGTTGCTATCACTCTTGACTGTCCAATGTGGTGGATGTGACTTTGACTTGGGAGGTGTGAGAAACATTAAAACAACTATCGACTCTAACCCAACTGGATTTGTAAGTTTGAATCTTTTGACTTTGTTTTTTTAGTCCTTTCGGTTTTTCTTAGATGAAAACTATCCTCTGTGTAAGAGTGATATCCTTTCTATGCTTTAAAAAATATTACTTGTTGTATCAATTGTGTTCAGTCAGTTCATATTGTAATGAATGAGATCCAATGATCTGGTCTCATGTGGAAACTTATTCAGTCATCAGGTGACAAACTGCGTTACTGATTGATGTGTGTCACATAACACAGTCATAACAGAGGCTTAATCATTGTGTGGTTCAATTTCTGCTGTTATCTCTATTAATCACCAATCATACATTGCTCTTGTCAGGCTCAGTAATCACTGTATTTCATTATATTATGTATTACTATATAAATGTTTACCAGTCCCTTCATCTATGGGTTAACTCTCATCTTTTTCTTTACTTTTCCTTCTCTTTCTAGCGGACAGTATTTCCTAAAGATTACTATGTAGTGCACCACTACACAAAAAGCATGCTCTGTGACTCTGATCCGGTGAGTTCCTTATCAGATAAAAAGGGGGAAGTAAGGTAGAATGTGCCATAAATGGGTCGTATATGTTAGAGTCTACTAACAGTGTTCCTCTGCATCTGCCTTATATTGACTGACTTTTTGGTTTCTTTAACAACATAACAATTAGTTTTCATTTAATCTTCAGCTAAAGCTTGTAAAATTAAGTTCAGCAGTAAGCTGTTGTTGCCTTTTTACGACTGAGCAATTGATGTGGTTGCTGTGGTTATTGGTCACATGTGTTTTGCACGTTAAACTCAACTTTGTTTTTTTTTGTTGTTGTTCTTCATTTCTCTCCAGTGCTGTGTGTTCCCTGCTGCAGTAGTCCTCCTGGACTCCTGGCACGTGCTTCTCAGAAATCTCTGGGATGAGCACTTAAATCACTCCCTAATCATTGAGCTGAAGCAGACACTGGATAAAATAATCAAAAAGAACAAAAACACAGAGGTATGATTTTTATTTTAACCATAATGCCTTATTATATATCCTGCATTAAAGATTAATAGACATCTCTTGTGATTACTGACTGCAGTAATATCAGTATTTGAATCTTTATTTCATGCATTTATTTGTTAAAGTAAATTCATCAGAGTCCCGATGTTTTTATGTGAAATTGTGTCTTGGATCACCTCTTTTTAATGTGTTTCTTGTTTCTTCTCTGCCACAGAGGTTCCAGGAGGAGACAGACCTGGCTCAATTTGCAGAATTATCTTCCTCCCCCGAGGAACTCCTCAAGCTAACATCAGAGCTTTTCACCCGGTGGCTTGACGTCGGATGCTCACCCTCCATTGAAACATGCACCCTGCCCACTTTGCCCCCCTCTGTTGAGAGAAAGGACTACGGTCCATCGAGGGCCAGACTCTTGACCACCCGAGCTATCAGCAGTGTGGAGGAAGGACAGTCTGACATGATGAAAGACATAACACAGCCGCCGTGCAGCTGCAGTCCACGATCCCTGTCCTATTCTCTCTGGAGCCCCCTGCTATTCAGACTCTACTGGTGGTTGCTCTCATAGTCACTCAAATGGATCTTTTTGATGATGCACACAAAATGCAAGACATTTCCTGGCACTGAATGATTGTTTCTGATGTTTGTCTTTGTGTTGTTATGCAGTAAGCTTTCTTAATATGAAGTGATATGCACAGGTTGCATTTAATGTCCAAAGTTAGTTCAGATAGCTATGTTCACTGTCCAACAGTGCCCTGTAACAACTGATATCACAGATATATATATATAGCCTTCCTCTTTAGAGCAAGCCACAAGCTCCAGCTAGTTATGCTTGTCATGCTAACAAGAGATGCTGAGCAAGCCAATGCACATAAGCCATCGTCTTTTTGATGTGGAATTCATCACTGTTTACAATGAATGTTATGTTAATGTAAGATATTACTGTTTATAGACGTTTACTTTTGTATATAATTGTAAATTAAAGCCATTTAGATATATTTTGTGCAATTATTATCCAGGATATAATATCTCAAATGTAAGCTGCTTTTTCCTCTGGAGTCAGTTCTTTCCTGTCTACTTTTCAGAGATTCACATTTGTGTACATTCTGTGAAAAGAGATTATATTTTGTTTATGATCTTGCATTCCAGCAACAGGACACAGAGAGTCCACGTTCATATGAGCTCATCCATTACTGCTGTGCTCTAGTTGTTTCCAACATACAAACATTTGAGCAGCTATTTTGCAACTGATAACAACTGAGAGACGAATTGCAGATGAGTGAGGAATGCACTCCAGATCAAACGAGGCTCAGAAGATGTTGTGAATCCTGTCAGGATCAACATGAGAAATAAAGAGAATCATTTAGTGCTCGCACTTGCCCCTGCTTGTACACACCCACGCCTATAATGTGCACTATTGTCCTTGAAGGACCCTCCTTGTACTTTCACAATCTTTCGAATGCAGAGGTATGTTGCTGTGGCCACTATGGGAAACGATTTTTGGCTTGCACCTCAAGTTTTTCTTTGACCCTTTTCCCACCAACTTATATCATAATTTGGAAGGATGAATCAAACGTAACACAGCATGAATGCAAATGACAAATAATTAGATCATGCTGCTGCTACAAAAACTAAAACTTGGAAAGGTTTGAGGACAAACAATTGAATCTCTATTTAGATGTCTTATTTTTACTGAAACCACAAAGCCACTCTTCATCCCCAGTGCCATTTACGGGAAAATAATTCAATATCTAAGCTGTCAGTCTACATCCAGCAGTGAGGCTACTGCCAAATCTATGTTTCCCATCAGTAGTACACAGGCTGCTGACCTCTGTGATTGTACCAGGCTGTGCAGCAGCACATGTTACACGTTAACTACAACTCCTCCTTGAAATAAAAGTAATCATCACAGCTCACTCAGAGACTGTGGGTGATCCACAGAACATGCATGAATCACGTGTGAATAATTCATCTAACTTTCTAGACAAATGTTTTTCCATGGGGGGAGGTATTGGGAGACTCGTCTAATTTTCCACTTAAGTTAAGTTATATATGTAATGTTTATGTTTAGGCTATATATATTTTAGTAGACAAATATTTGCAAGTCTGACGATTCCTGGCAGCAGGGAGCCAAGCGCCAAAGGGGCCAGCTGAATTCCCGTAAATGGAGGGGAGAGACAGGGAGAGGTGGAGGGGGTGAGTGAGACAGCAGGGGAGGAGTGACAGTGCAGGGTGTTTAAACCACGTGGCCGCTCAACACACCGGAAGTAAGCAAACTCTGCCTTTGCCAAGATGTCTGCGCCCGGTGAAGACACGTTTGCCGAGGAAAACGACGAGATGGAGGAGATGGATGAAGTCGGCAGTGATGCCGATGAAGGCGTAGATATGGAGGAGGGCGGAGGGGACGGAGACGGGGAGAAGAAAGTGTACGTCCCCGGAATGGAGCCGCTTCAGCCGGGAGAGGAGCTGGAGATGGATCGGTCTGCGTACCGCATGTACCACGAGTGCCAAACAGGCGAGTTAGTCCCCTGGAGTTAGCTGCTAAATTAGACCCACGTTTGTCAGTATTGTCATCAATTTCACGACCTGCAGGTTGAATTGAGCTGCGTTGTGTTGTTGTTTGTGTTCAGGTGCTCCGTGTCTGAGCTTCGACATCCTGAGAGACACAGAGGGAGAAAACAGGGAGCAGTTTCCTCTGTCCATGCTGCTCTGTGCAGGCACACAGGCTGACACAGCTCTGAAGAACAGGTTATATATAAAGTTATATGTTAGTACAGACCAGTGGTGGAAAGTAAATAAGTTACTCAACTACTGGACTTAAGTACAATTCTGCAGTACTTTACAAGAGTATTTTCATTTGATGCTACTTTATACTTTCACTCTACTACATTTTAGAGGGAAATATTGTACTTTTTTTTTTTTTTTTTACTCCACTACATTTATTTGACAGTTTTAGTTACTTTTTAGTTGAAGACTTGACACAATGGATATTATAACAAACTTTAAAAATACAACATATTGTTAAAGATGGAACCAGTGGTTTACAATCTTTTTGGCTTTTGACATCTTATAAAAAAGCAGTGTGTAGTCGGGCTCACATTTCAGATGTCTGAGTTGTTAACAGCTCCACCAAATAGTGGTTTTTCACTCCAAACATCTCACATGGTTTCATTTCAATAAAAGTTCAAATGATCCAATATTTCACCAAAAAATCAAAGATTAGAGAAAACGTCAAAAACTGAAAACCTTTTTTCTTCTTTCTTCTTTACTGCTTCAGTGTTAACAATGTCATGATGTCATGTATAATAATATGTAAGTCAGAGGGACCCAACCACTATTTTTACTTCAGTATTTTAACTACATCAAGCTGCTTATACTTCTTATACTTTTTATTGTTTATTTTTTTTACGACTAATACTACTTTGACTTAAGCAGGATTTTCCATGCAGAACTTGTACTTGTAATGGAGAATTTTACATTGCTGTGTTGGTACTTAAGTACCAGATCTGAATACTTCTTCCACCACTAGTACAGACCCCTGACAATATAAACACAAAAATGTGTGGACATAATTGTGGACCCTGTGAACATAATGTTTGTATTTATTAGTTTATTTAACAGGTGCAAATAAACACTGTTATATAAGCAGTGCAATATATGTAATGTATATAAGGTGTCTAGCTTAAGTTAATTTGCAGCCTCTGTCTCTGGTCAGGCATTTAAATCTAGGTTTAAACAGACAATCAAACGAGCTGATAAAACAGAAGCAGGATTTTTTTTTTTTTTAAACAAACAAAACAAAAAAAACCGGACTAATTATTCTACATAAAAATCTTCTTTTTTTTTTTCTTTTTTTTTTTTTTTTTTTTAAACTTTTTGCTAAACTTTTTTTTTTTCTTGTGAAAAAACTTTAATCAGGAATCTGTTTCTGTTGTTAGGGGGTCCTGTCATTGAGCAGGACAATTCATGTTTTGTGCCTCTAAAATCTATTCAATGAAAGGTTGGAAACCACAGCTTTAAAGCATCATTTTTCAAATTATGTTCAAGCTTGTTTTAACACAGTACTTGGTGGGTTATTTTAACACTGTGTTAACACATTGGTGAGTGTAATTATTCCTCCTGTCTGTATTGGATGTGGAGTGACATCTGCTGATGTATTCAGGGACACAATAACTGAAAAGCTTCAGATCGTCACAGCAGCAAAAGCACAAATATGAATAATAAACATAACGATGGTGTAATGTTACAGTATCTGTCCATTTCCCACTATAACAAATAATATGTCTGCTGTAAAAAAGACTTATCATAATGACGGTCTTGGTCACTGTGTGGTGAATTGAAAAAGACTGACCAGTTAAGCTTGAATCTGATCTATCTCTTGATATTGTAATTTGAGGATATTTTACTGCAAATACTTTTGGAAATGGATGGCACAAAAATAAATCAGAATACATCAGGGCTTTTTTTAAATTGCTGTTGCACTTTCAGTTTTATTTTGATGTCACCCATGTTACGTGGAAAGAGTTAGGGAAATTTCCATTTAACATCAATATGACATTTTTTTTTTTTTTAAAGGGACATTTTTCTTCATACTGAAACTTTGCAATTGATTACTTCTTTAGAAGTTTATCTCTTTAAGTATTTTGCCATGCTGCCATGCTGCCATGCTTTGAACCAGAATTAATAATGTTTACTAACTCTTTTAACTGGAACCATTTACTTTGTTGCAGACTTCTCGTCATGCGCATGCACAACCTTCACGGAACAGAGAAAGACAAAGAGGGGGAAGAAAGCAGTGATGAAGACAGCGATGACGATGATGAGGATGAGGACAAAAAGCCACAGATGGAACTGGCCATGATGCCTCACTATGGAGGGATTAACAGAGTCAGAGTATGTTGACATTTTTATGAATCTGAACCATCAAGTGTCCTCTATCAGCATATTTATTTTTCCAAGGTTTCCAAATTACTGATTTTGTTTTTCATTTCCAGGTGACTCGGCGTGGAGAGCAGTCATTGGCTGCTGTCTGGTCAGATAAGGGACAGGTCGAAATATTTGACCTCCGATCCCAGCTGGAGGCCGTTCACAGCTCTGTTGCCATGGCAGCTTTCGTCAAACAGGAGAAGGAAGCTACAGCTCTCTTCAGCTTTTCAGGACACATGACTGAAGGCTTTGCGATTGATTGGTCGCCTACAGTACCTGGTAGGTGACAATACAATACAGTTTGTAGACAAAAAAAGGAAAAACGAGGCAAGGCAACTTTATTTGTATAGCACATATCATATACAAAGGCAACTCAAAGTGCTTTACAGAGTGATTAAAACAAAGTGTACAAGTTAAATAAAATTGGATGAAAAGATAAAATAACGAATGCTCCTACTTAACATAGGAGTAGGCCATACAATATAGAAAGGTTTTCAGTACTAGTACTAGTTTTTTAGTAAAAACTACTCATACGCTTTGGATTTGTTGACACTTGGCATTAAAATTTGGATTACCACCATATGTGTCCCTGACAGCACTTAGTTGACTTTGTATAGTGTGTGTGAAATGAGAAGGACACTTTGTACACAATGTAAGCTATAATTTCCTCTCCCTCTGTCATCAGGGGTTCCCTTTTACATTCATAAACAACAACCTGTTAATGCCAGAGACCAAATTTGCATAATAACACAAAGCATTAAAATGCTTTTTGGCACAATCATACTGCAGGATGCTCATACTACAATTTCTTTTTCACTTGGCTTAGGGCCCAACATTTCACAACATCAAATCTGAGATAACCTGCTGAACATATAATAGTCAAGCAAACAGGACCTTAAAAAAAAAAAAATAATAATTTTAAAAATATATTATTTTATACTTTGAAAATGGTCAGCAATAATGTAAATTATACGAAAGGCTGCAACTATTGATTATTTTCATAGTGGAGTAATCTGTCGGTCTGTCCTTTTGATTAATCTATCAATTGTTTGGTCTGTAAAACATCAGAAAACAGTACAAAATGTCCAACCCAGTTTTCTTCAAATGCCTTTTGTCCAACCAACACGTTAAATCCCAAAGATATTCAGTTTACAATCATATAAATCAGAGAAAAGCAACAAACACTCCCTGGAAGGAGTTGGAACCAGATAATTTTGGCTTTTTTTCCCTGATGATTCATAATGATTAATGAAGTAACAAAATAAGGCAGATTATTTTTTGTAAACTGTTTAATCCATGCAGCTCTAAAGTATACACAAGTTATAGTAAGTGAGCCTAAAATTTGCACAACCACCAGTAAAGATGGAACAAAATCCTAGGTGGGAGACAGAACAATAAAATATATAAAAAAGTTGCTTGTGTGAACCATAAGAATGTAATCAAATACTATAAAACCATTAGGTATTTTTCATTTCACACTACTGAGAAACTTCTGATTGATTAAAGTCTAATACCTTACTGTGAGACAGTTAACTAAATATTTTGTTTGAACTTAATCAACAGGACGTCTTGTCAGCGGAGACTGCAACAAGAACATCCATGTTTGGGAGCCACAGGAGGGAGGGACGTCATGGCAGATTGACCAACGACCTTTCAGCTCCCACAGCAAGTCTGTGGAGGATCTGCAGTGGTCTCCGACTGAAGCTACAGTACGTTTGTGCCTGCTAGACCCCCACATGGTCCAAATAGGGCCTTTCTGTGTTTGTGAGGGGTCCCCTTCAAACTAACAACACATGTATGCTAAGTGTTAGACATGTTGTAATTTAACATGCGTGTTAGCTGCCCTCATTCCCACCTTGACCAACACGCTGTCCTCAGAACTGGAGTTGAACCGTAATGAGGATTCTCACACAGAGGACATATTTTCCTACTGGGAAATAATAATGTTAACGTTAAACAACAGGGTGTGGTGAGGCGATTGAGTAAGAGTGTTGACTTTAAAAGCGATACCTGTTGACACTGAAGCTGTGTGCTATCACAGACAGAAATATGTGATTTATGTATTTTCTTAGCTGATATAGTTAGTAGGTCACCAAACTAGTTTGAAGTATGTGTCTGAAGTTGGTTGATTCCAACACAAACAGCAAGTAAATAAGTGAAGTTCCTTGTTTGGGAAGACTATTATGAGCCATCAGGATTTGATTTGTTCAAAGTTCGAATCTCAGAATCTGACTCTCTTGTTTGCTCTAGGTTTTTGCATCCTGTTCAGTGGATCAGTCTATCCGTGTCTGGGACATCCGTGCCCCGCCCAAGTCCATGCTCTCAGCCAATGAAGCTCACTCGTCAGACATCAACGTTATAAGCTGGAACAGGAGTGAACCATTCCTCCTGTCAGGAGGGGACGATGGGCTTTTGAAAGTTTGGGACCTGCGACAGTTTAAGGTAAAAACATTTCAAATGGTTTAGATAATCAGTATCTTCAGTGGCAGTCGTTAAACTCCTGCACAACACTTGAGCCGATGACGACACAGGGTTATACAGGCTGAGAGTTCTAACTTGTTCAATGTTGATCAGTATCTCATCACATCAAAGTAGCCCTCATGTTACTGCTGCAAAACATTTATTTAAAAGCTTTTAGTATTACACCATTAGATCATGTAATAACCTCATAGTTTGATATCTCACTAATAATCTTGTAGCTGTTACAAAACAGTCTGGAAGTGCTGCAGTTGTTGCCTCTCTCCCAATATTGGAATCCACCTCAAATTTACATTTTCAAATAATTAATTACACATTTTAGGAAATATGCAAGTTTGCTTTCTTTCCAAGAGTTACACAAGAAGGTTGATACACCACAAAGAAAGCAAACTAGGACTGGAACTATTATTTTCATTTTCCATTAATTCGTTGATTGTTTTCTCAATTAATTGTTCAGTTGTTTGGTTTATAAAATGCCAGAATAATGTGAAAAAAGCCAAAGAAAAAGCCAGATAGTCTGTTAACTATTATAAAGAATTAAAGAAATGAGAAAATATTCAAATTTAAGAAGCTGAAACAAGAACATCTTTGTAATTTTATCTTAAATAATTACTCAGTTATTAATCAATTATCAGAATAGTTGCTGATTCATTTTTCATTAATCAAGGAATCATTGCAGCTCTAAAGCAAATATCACAACATGTCAAACATTTTTCATTTTCATTCTAGACCCTGTACATTTTTTGATGAAACTCCAGATTTATAAATCTGTGTTTTTGCTAGGATTGATACTTTTATGGTCAGATAAATGATGAACAGCTGTCACACCTCAGTCCTCATCTCCTGTGTGTATCTGTAGACCGGCCGGCCTGTGGCGAACTTCAAGCAGCACAGCGCTCCCATCACATCCGTGGAGTGGAACCCCACCGACTCCAGTGTGTTTGCTGCATCAGGAGCAGACGATGTCGTCAGCCAATGGGATCTGTCCGTGGAGTCATGTGATGTGGGTTCCAGGGTTGAGGGCATGAAGGACCTGCCCCCTCAACTCTTGTTCCTGCATCAGGGTCAGTCGGAGATCAAGGAGATTCACTGGCACCAACAGATTACTGGTGTGATGGTTTCAACAGCTCTGTCAGGATTCAACGTGTTCAGGACAATATCTGTGTAGTGTGTGTATGTATGCGTATGTATGCGTGTGTGTAGTGAGAGAAACACATGATTTTCCATTTACATGAGTAGTACACATTTAATGTGTAAAGAGCAGAAAATCCAAATATTAGTCACCATTAAGGGGCTTGTAATAATGTACATAACTCAGCTGTGTAGGTCATAACTCTACTTTTTGACATTTATTGGCACATGTAGACGCCATATGGTGTTATCTTTTCTATTGAACTTTAGGTCTGTATGGCTTACAGATGTATTAGCTATTTTAGGCATTTCCTATTGCATGCTTAAAATAAATTGTTAAAAACCAATGTTGTTTTCTTTACTTGAATTCATGTTTTTTAGAGATAAGGTGTCCACTACTCTGTTTGTATTTTATTATAATGGAGAAAAGCAGTGAATTACTTTGAATATAAAAGTCCAAGCCTTGAGATTCACTCTGAATAGTGAGCACTTGCCCAGGAGTCATTGACAAAGAAAATAAATAAGTCATAGTCGAGTCTGGTGATTTTTTTTTTTTTTAAATCCCAATAATGGTTTTATTGTTTTCACTGTACTCCTTATTAAACCACAGGATAACATGTGTTCAAACCAGCATTTTCAACAGATCAGCATAATGGTCTCCCACTTTTACAGCATTATGAAATAAAATACCTTTTCAATAAAAAGCCAAACCTGTACTTTATATTCCATGATTGTCTTTAGCATTTTAGCATTAGTCCAGCCCCGCATCCTAAAAGAATAGCTTTGGTAGGTATGAAAACAAAATAACTGCACGCTGAAAACACATTTGGTCTGAACCAGAGAAACTCACATTATCAGATATGGAATGTGACAGTTCACAGTTCATTATACACAGGATAACTTTATTTTCTGACAACTTCTCTGAAAACCATCGGTTTGTAAAGCTCATCAAATACACTTACATCAAAAAAAGACATTTAGATCGTAATAAACATGCAATATGAAAAACAGACATTGATATAGCACGTTAAAATAATGTAAATATACAGCTCCCTCCCTTTAAGGCACTATAATATAAAAGATCAATAAACAGTTTAGATGGCAAACGTAAGACATAGTAAAAATTCAAGCGAGCATCATTCATGTAGCCTGAATCAAACTTTCCACTGAGTGTCAGTTTCATAGCAAAGCTTCCAGGTGAATGAAATAAATCAAAGTGCTACAAACCGTTCACTGTAAAAACCTAAATGACACTGCTTTTATCTGATCACAACGTCTGTCTTTGGCAAATCTGCTACCCTCATAGATAATAACATAAATATGTTGTTTCCAGTTGAGCAACATCGTCTTCAAACTGTACAAGTTTGCTTTCTGAGTCTTGAAAAATCCAGTTGGTAAATTCAGCTTTAGACTCCCATTCAAATGATACTGAAATAATGAATTAAGGAAAATACAGTATAATTGATTTACTCGACAGCTAATACCTATTTTCAAAGGGAAACCAGACCTTCCCCCTATAGACCAATTTCATCATCAAACTCATCTTCAAATGTGTAGCCTTTTCCTACTTCTTCCTCCTCTTCCTCCTCCTCCTCCGAATCAGTCTCTGAGTGGCCGCTGTCGACCCTCCTCCTGTCCAACGGGGTCACTCCTTCATACTCTGAGCTATGTGATGAGGCAGGACTAGGAGGCAAATCTACTTTATGATTGGTGAGCTCGGTTTCACCTCCACCTACTACGCTCTCGCTCCTCTCACTTTCGCCCCTCGTTGGACTTCGACACGCCAGCTGATCCTCATCCTGGAAGTCAAAGCCTTGACCCTCTTCCTCTTCAGACGCCTGGCGAATGATCTCCTCTCGTTTGTCGCTGAACCGCACTTTTGGTCGTAGCCCCTTTGGTTTGATCCCGTTCCCATCTGGTATTCTGCCGTCTCCCACCTCGTTTCCATCCAACCCAACCAAGTTCTTCCCATTCAGCTCGTTCTGCATGTTCAGAGACATCTCCACGGCCCCTTTTCCCTGCTTCGTTTCCACTGAGGATGTCGGGCCGCTTTTGGGACTGAACACATCCTCCTCATTCTCAAGTCCCAATCCATCCATCACGCCCAGTACATCCCCCAGCATAGAAGGGCCCAGATCCAGGTCTAGATCCAGGGTGAATGAAGATACTGACTCTGAGTGCTGAAGCTCATTGTTCTCTGGACCATCCAGAGCATCTGTGTGGAGATCACTGTGGTCGACTGGCACCTGAGCGGCCGATTCGGTCCCTGTACTCCCTGCATCAGAGTTGGGTGAACTCGGACCAAGAGTGGACAGGAAGGAGGTGTCGCCAAAAGCATCACCTCCTCTACCGATGTGCATGGTGTGGCGAAAGTCACCCAGTGGGGCTGAGATCATGGTAGGGTCCAGGCGAGGGGCCCGGGTTGATTTGTGAAGCGGCATGACTGCTAAAAGATTGAGGTAAAGGGGAGCAGAGGACAAAATAGGGAGGAAGAGGTTATATATTGAAGGCAGCACAAAGTGAATGAAGTACATATTACAAAGAAAAATGTGTGGGGAGCGAGTGAAATACTGGAACAGATTTCCAGCCTCTTGATAAGACAAGGCTGTGTAAGAACTACACCATGTTGTGCAATAATGTGGGAAACCAACGATCATTTTGGCACTGGTGCGGCTGTGAAGGCCATGCTGGGACTTGTACTTGAGACACACTCATGCAACACTAGCACATACTTTTCTCTACCCTCAGGGGTGTGTGAGTGTGTGTTTGGATAAAAACAAGACGGTAACCTTCTCAACGAAAAACTAAACCCCTAACCACCACTACTAAGTTGATGGGTATTACATTTTGATCCCAACATGGGGAAAAAAAGACAATGTAACAGTTTTGATAATAATAATTACAGTGGGTGGTAGCCTGTGTTACTCTAAACTTTACACTAAACCAACATAACAACTGTTTCTTCATCATCACTGAAAACCAGTATTTAAGAAATCACTCCTGACGTTTATGAAAGTGTGTGAGAGAGAGAGTTAGGTTTGGGAGGGGATTTGGGGCATTACAGGCCTACCCCCAACCCATCAAGACACTCAAATATCAACTAAAGACTATATCAGTTTAATTAATAACTTAAACGAGAGGCAACAAAAGCCATAAGTATTACAAACGAAGCAACGAGAGGGTCGTTCAGATAAAAGTCTGCTGATCAATTGAGCTGAGTGAGCGTCAGCAAAACATTCAAAGACTGGAAAACTTACTTCAAAGAGTGTATTCTGGTGTTTGCTGGGCTCCCTCTTCTGTATCCTGCTTTTTCATTTGGGTTCTTTTTTATTTATTTTTGTTGTTGTTCTGTTTTGTTTTTCGCTTGCCTCTGGACTTTTCCCTCGCTCTTTTTCCTCGCCGTCGTTTGTCTGTGTGAAGTTTCTCTTTTTTCCACAGGGATGGGCATGGAGCGAGGAAGTGACGCGACGCACTGATCGGGGGAGAAGAGCTGGATCAAAAGCTGCTGTCGACTTCACCAGATCGGGAAACCACATTGTTAAATATAAACGAGAGTAACAGTCAGCCACAGAGTACATTTTTTTCCATTTATACACTCTGTGTTATAATTGTGAGCTATGGGCTGAGCAACAGGATAATATCTAGGCTAGATGACTGTGTGAAGAAGGATTACGTTTAATTTCATGTTGTAAATGGAAAAATTATACAGTTCACAGTGTTAGGGAAACTACTTAAAAACTGTACTTCATACTTCACAATGAAAACTGATTAAACTAAATCTACTCTCAAAAATGTGCTTGTTAAACTAAAACTAGCTACTTAATTCATCTACATCCAAAGTATGAGACATGATCACAGTCTTAGTCTGGATTTCATAATGTTACATAACTAAACTGACACTGAGTAAAATGTGTGTTTGATTTAGGAACCAGGGCAGGTAGCCCAGGATGTGATTTAGGGAGAGGATAGGGAGCAATAGTCGTGGTGGAATCAGGAAAATGCTAAATTTCTGGGGAAATTCATAGTTTTTGATTTTGACATCAATGTGATTTTAATCAAATAGCAGATGTTTGTCATTAAATGACAACTGTGGCCAATGAGCTGTGGCATTGTCATATGAATATGTAGTTTTTAATTAGCTACCTAAACTGTATTACCCAAAGTAGTAAACTGCTGAACAGTGTACTGAGATATGAATGTAGTTAAATTATGACTACTGCAAACTGTACAAGTAACTGAACTATGTGTAGTTAACTTCTCCCCAACACTGACATGTTATCCCCAGGACTGTAGCAAATACTGATATTTCACTTTTTAAAAAGGCTAAATTCAATAATACTTTATTTCAACAGTTGGGTTATTGCAGTTTTTACAGATGTTACAAACAAAGATAAACGATGCATTTGTTGGGGACTATATTCTACAGTGGATTTGGTGCACTGGAATGAGAACGAGGTCTGTTTTTACAGCAGGAGGGTTTTTGTGGGGTTGATTTAAAATAGCCTGAAGTAGCCACGTTCATAATAATGAAGTCACCCAGACCCAACAGTTTGGCTTATTGATGTCTTTTTAATAGTTTTTGGACAATGGAGCTCTATGGGACTAAGAAACAAGCTACATCAGACTTTGGCTGCACAGAGATTACTTACAGCACCAATTTATTGTTGATTTTGGTCTTTTCAAGGGATTTGTTGACAGTAAGAAAAATATAGAATATCACAAGATAAATGGAGCCGCTCTTTCTTAGGCAAATCCTCTGAAAATCAATGACTGTTTATAAACTCAACAGAAATGCCAATTAAAATATATGTCTACGAATTTTTTCCTGCCCAGGGAAATTTCTTGGGAAGTTATGCAGTTGTAAAATAAAGTAATACTATTTTTAATTCCTGGCATGAAGCTCTAAAAAAGCTTTTCAAATTCTCCTCCACACAGGTTCTAAATTCAGGTGGAGTGTTGGCTCAAAACTATAATGGGTTTAAAAATACTGTAATCTGACTAAAGAATGTGAAAATGTGTTCATTTCTAACTGTTGAATGTTAAACTCTCCCAATACTACTAAAATCCCCAAATTTTGGTTACCACTATAACAGACAATTCCAACAGTACACTGAAATTTTGACTTTAAAGGGTTTGACTTGAAATACACTGCAATTATGTTGTCATTTAAAGAATGTAGTCGGTGAAGTCAGCCCTCATTTATTGCTCCACTTAGGGTGTCACTCTGGTGTGTAACCTCTCTTGAGTCATACATAAACCAGGAATCCAAGGACTGTCCAAAAAACACTGGACAAACTTGAATTTGCATCATCATCAGCAGGAATACACTTACAAAATATTACCATGTACACTTACTGTATTATATTAAGTAAGTTTAGACACACCTTCCCATTTCCTTAAATGAGGAAATATGTTTGACCAGTAATGTATAGAGTATATGATTGTATAGAGTAGAAATGCTTTTTAGGAATCCATCTCACTCAGCTTCCTGCCATGGGTTAAAGAAATAGAAGCATTTCCAAACACCAGGTATTCATACAATGGCGCGAGGTAGTAAGTCATTGTTTGTGAGATCTTGTCACAAATGCTCAACATATTTGTGTGATGATGTAGCCGACAAGACAACAATGGGAACAAATTATTCATTGAGCAGGACATGATATCATTCACTGTGAGAAATAGACTGGAAATTATACTAAATAGGTTACAGTATTTTTTTTCTTTATTTGCAAGCTGTGCATCCTGATATTAGACAGGGTAGCACTTACAAAAGTAAGACATTTTTATGTAGATTTAAAAGAAAGGCTTTTTGGTCTTCTTGTCAACATTATGGTGTTTACTGTATATGAAAGTATTAAGAGGCAATAATATATCAAACACCCTCAAGTCCTGAAAAAAAGACAAATAAAAGAACATATGTATTTATACATATGTTCTTTTGTGAGTGCTTTGTTTGATTTGGTACAAGAATGACACTCATTTTAGGATTCTGTTTAAAAGGACAGATAGTCAGCCCTGCTCTTCATTGCAGTGCAGCAAAATTTACGAGCCTTAGAACAGTTGCAAATATTATTTTCCCTCCACAGAGACTTCCAAAAAGACTTGAATGCCACGGACCAAGTGTGGGAGAGACTGTGCAACAGGAAATGACTCCCCTCTGTGTAAAACACGCACGCACGCACGCACGAACACACACACACACACACACACACACACACACACACACACACACACACACACACATCCTGCAGCTGCGTATGATTCACAGGAAGGTGGTGGGGAAAATGTATGCACTTTTAATGTAAGAACTACTGATCTATTGTTGAAAATCTAGCCTACAAGAAAAAAACCCATAGGATGACATTTTTGGGGGTGAAATAATAACTCTCCCAAATAGACTCTATTGTAGTGAAAGATAAATTGTTGTCATGGTGACAGCTAAAGGATTAACAAAACGAGCCAATATTTTTAATAATATTATTAACTGGGCGTGTTTGTGGATATTAGGCTGAGGTAAAGTTTTTAGCTGCGCACTTTAACAAAATAAGGAACTAATTATGTGTTAGTCATCCCCTGCGTTCAGCCTCGCAGGCACAATAGCTACCGCTGACAGTGACGTAATCCAGGCATCTGATTGGTGGAGGGGGGCGTACACTGTGCCTGAGAGGATAAACTCAGGGTAAAAGACACCACATTATAACGGCATGACGTCACTTGACTTGGCCAATTTCGCTCATCTGCCATTTTGTGTCTCCGCAACTCGGTCAGATGAAGTTGGCAGTTAACGAAGAAGGAAATGAATATGTCTGTGTTTACTTCATTTTTTTAAAAATTGACTCCGAGTATAAAATATTGCCGTGTTACTATAGAAGCGCGATTCAGCTTCCGTGTGTTGCTTTCGTTGTAATCCGACAGTTAGCCGTTGTGTCTTCACCTTGTTTATTTAGCTGTAGCAGCACGGAGCTAAAGCTAGCAGCGTTAGCTCCTTGTTAGCTTACCAGCAGCTATCCCAGCGTTAGCATTCCAACGCTAACTCTGGTGTGTGGCGAAATGGCGGCCAACACGGCCCAAGCAAACCCAACAACTAACTGGTAGGTCCCACTTTGTAGCTACGAACCCCCCCCCAAAAAAAACACACACGGTCAGCTAACATAATAAAACAGTCCTGGTGGCTGACAGCAGTCAAAAAATACTGATGTTATGTTAACTTGGCTCAAGTTGGTGACCAATGTTGTCTCATCTAACGTCGCACACAGGCCGCTGGTGTGGTTTAGATTAGTTTACCTAATATAATCATGACTCCTCAAATCCATATTGGAATAAACTAACACTGGAAACATTGGCGTTAATGTTTGATGTAATTAAATGGATGTGTAACTTGGCTAACGTTGACAAGTTAATGTTAGCACACATTATACCTGAGAGGTTTAGGTGAGGTCTCAACCTATTTGGAGTCAAGGACCTCCACATTGATACACATCAGGCCGCAGACCCGTATTTGATAAGATGTAGTTTCAGGGATCCCCATCTGATAGATTTAGTTGTTTAAGTGTCTATGCTGTAAATTGACAGATTAACAGTGAAGAGTGTGAAACATGTGAACAGAGCAATCTTATAACTTCTGGGTAAAGAAATAATATGCCCAGATCACAGGTTGAGAACCGCTAGTTTAAATAATCAGATAATGGAAAGATTAAGGCTGGCTTCTGCTCCACAGGCTAGCGTCTAATATTGGATCAGGATTGACTTCCAAACTGGTTGTGATGTCCCAAGTCCCACTCTTAGCCCCGTCCCTTTATACTTGGGGTTTCAGTGAGCACAGATAAACTTTTTACTTTCAGCAGATGAATGTGGAAACAGCTTTCAAGTGTCAAACTCTGCACAGTGAAGCTCAAACATTCAACTGCAGGAATGACAGGAAAAACAATGTTTGAGAAGAGGGGGACTTTTACTTAGAAGTATTAGCTATTAACCAGTACCTTAATCTTCTAACGATTAGTTCAGGTCTATTAAACTTACCCAGTCAATGACTTGTTAACATGATATATTTATACATTTACCCCAGGAAAAAAAAAGTTGCACCACCCAACCTCAATACTTTTAGGCCTGTTTGTGTTTACTTCCAGAAACATCCATGACTAATACTCTTTTGTTGATGGCAGGTCCTATGGTGCTACTGGAGATGGCCAGGTTCATGAAAATCCAGAATGGGAGAAGGCAAGACAAGCTTTAGCCTCCATTAACAAGAGTCAGAACGCTGCTAAGACTGCACAAGCTAATCGGACAACAGCAGAGGTCAGCTGATATCTCTTTGTGTACAGTGTGTCTTTTGATCTTTGTCAGGTCTGATTTTGAGCTTTATGGTGTGTGATCTAATCACAGAAGAAACATCAAAACGATTAACAAAAATCGAATCCAACAAATAGACAATAGTTGGATAGAGGCGAAACCTGAGGAAATGACTAGAAGGTCTTTGAAATGTTAGTCTGGAATTGCAGCGTAGATGTAAAATATCATTTTGTAAAGTCTTGCAGCATTGTGAGTTGTGTGATGATGATATCCTCTCCATACTGGATCATAAAATGACGGCTATTTCTGTTTGTGTGTCAGGCTGGTCAGTTTCAGCCGGCAGTGACTGACTCCGCTGCCATTCAGCAGCAGCAGCAGCAGCAGCAGCAGCAGCAACAACAACAACAGCAGCAACAGCAGCAGCAGCAGTACTATCAGTGGTACCAGCAAAATCCGCAGCAGTATCCTGGTTACACGTACCCCTATAACTACTACTACCCAATGGGTCCAGTAAGTAAAGAAAGGAATTTTGTCCTCATCAATATTTTATTCTTGTAACATTTGATGTAAATGTAGGTTGTTCGGCACTGTTAGCTGCAGTGTTTAAACGTCGTTATCACCAACAAGACCATCATGTTGGAGGGTTTAGAATATGGTTTTATAGTTATACAAACAGTGAATGTCACCAAAATAACTACATCGCTCTCTTCTAAATGTACAGTATGGAGCTGCTTATCCACCAAATCAGTATGGTGCACCCCCAGGGCCTTACCCAGGAGCTCCAACCTCTAATGGACAGGTATGTAATTTAAAGTTTTAGGTAAAAACCTTGTAGGTGTAATCATGATCCTAACTGTTGAATGGGGTTTGTCACTCCTTCTGGTTTTACAAAACCTGAAAATGACCTGATTCTGGAGTCAGTGGACATGATCAGTAACTGTTGACCTTTTTAGATGTCTTAACTTTTGTAATAGTATGACAGTGTCTTTGGTGTAATGCGTAACAACTTTTTTGTAGTGGGGTCTTCAAAAAATTAAGTTTTTTTGTGCTGTTAAAATAGCTTCTTTTTTTTCTTTTCACAGCCTCCTCCAGTACCTGGAATGGAAGACCAGTCCTCCAACTATCCTTCCCAACCTCAACCTCCTCCTCCTGCTACTTCCCAGCCCCCCCAGAGCCCAACCACCTCAGAGAAACCCCCTCCTCCTCCACCCCCTCCCATTCCTCCCCCACCCAACTCACAGTACCCCCCTCCTCCATCACAAAACGCTTACAACACCAACAACTCCATGCCATATCCACCTGGTGACCCCAACCAAATGCAAGTTTACAATCATTCCCAGGGAAGGTCAAACTACGGTCAGGGTTTCCAGGCTCAGAATAGCTACCAGCCTTCACAGAATACCACCCAACAACAACCGGGCCAGTATGTACCAGGACTTGGCAGAGGAGAAGCCAACAAAAACAAAAACCAAAAACAAGGACAGCAGCTCTGGCATCGCATGAAACGTAAGATTTGAACTTCTACATTTTATTAGCTAGCTGACAAATGTGTTCTCTCAGCTGAAATACGACATAGGTTTTGATATAGATGGCTTACCAATGCTTCCCATTATTGCAGTTTAGTGAGCTTATAACATGCTTGTTTCAGTCATGTTGAAAAACTATTCGACCATAAATGTAATTTCTGCTGTGTCAGGATGAGGGTTGTAGATGTAAAGCAGAAATCTGGCTTTTGTTTTAGTTGTACATTATTGTGAAATATCAGGAAAATGTTCTTCGGTTAGTTTTAATGTCTTTTTTTGTTCTTGCAGAGGCACCTGGATCCGCTTCTGTGAAGTTCAATATTTCCAAGAGGCCCTATCAGGTTCAATGCTCTGCAATGTCCAATCAGGCTTTCCCTCCAGGTGAGCAGCCCTCAGGACTGAATCCAACTCAGTCGTCTTCTGCTACTGCCAGTGCTGCATCTGGAGGTGCTCAGACACGGTAAGAACTACACTGTGCACTACTTTGTTGGTTTTTTTTTTTCTTTTTGTGGAAAATGGATTGACCTTGAATGTTTTCTGTCCAGGCCTCAGGACTGGCCCCAAGCCATGAAGGAATATGTGCAGCGCTGTTTTACAGCCTGTGAGACGGAGGAAGACAAAGATCGCACAGAGAAGGTGCTGAAGGAAGTTCTGCAGGACCGGCTGAAGGATGGCTCCGCTTACACCATTGATTGGAACCGTGAGCCATTGCCAGAGTGAGTTTATAAGTGGATTAGTGTTTGTTTGCTGTGTGTTGTATAAGCTGCTATTGACAACTGCACGTCAGCTTTGTAGATTTTAATTTGCTGTATTTAGATTTGGTTACAGTTCAGTACAGAGATGAAGCCTGGGTTTGCTTAGACCAAAACGTCATTGATTTACTTTGTTCTGAACAGTTGTGAACTCTGTAGGAAGGAACTAGACTTCTCATTGCTTGATGATGATATGCACGTTGAAACACATTAAGATTTGGGTCTTTTTTGTAGACTGAAGGTCAAGCAGTCTCGTTGGGAAGCTGTTTCATCCCAGAGGACAACAGATGGCTCAATTAGCCGTGGTGGAAGTGCAGCAGCGGCTTCACGAGGCCGAGGTGGTGGACACAGATTGGGCCACTACAGGAATATCTTTTCTCAAAGGAGTCCATCTTCTAGTTCCTCACGTTCCTCCTCCCGCTCACCATCCCCTTCCCACAGCAGACACAGGGACCGCAGCAGCCAAAGGCATAGGCGCAGGTAAGACACTATACACCCCCCACCATCCACCCCTCTCCAACCCCTCCATGTTGTTTGTTGACTGTAGACAACCAGAGTTTTTATTTTTCTAAATGTCTTGTGTCTCTGTGCTTTCAGCGATTCTGGCTCACAGTCAGACAGCAGCATCTCCAGTGACCTCAGACCTCAGCTGTCAAGACGAAATCAGAAAGGGGCACGCGGCCGGGGCAATGACAGAGATCGAGGACGTGGAGGAGGAG